>NC_142931.1:42192105-42392105 GCF_046866305.1 Octopus bimaculoides | reverse complement strand
TAAACAGTTACCAGGGTAGCAAAACATCACACAAGGGAAAAGGGCGTAACACCTTGTTTTAAATGTAGAAACTCCAGATTTATGTGAAATATTTTGTATATTATATATAAATAAATGGAGTTAAACGCAGGTGTTATTCAAATTTTTTTACTTCTGACACATGTTTCGAAGATATCATTCGTATTATTCCAAAGGAATAAAATGGTGTAAAACAATATAATCTTCTCTTCAAGGAAGTGAAGAAATAAAACTCATCAATAATACATTTCAACAGAATATGATGGATATGTATAGCGATGAACTGAACGCTATTATATAAAAAAAACGTTAGAGGGTATAACGTCAAAGGTAGCCTATAGAAAGAGGAGGGGTAAAGGAAAGAAAAAATCAGAAACCAAATAAATGAGAAGTATAGAACGATATGTAGATTAAATAAAGCCATAAAGTCTTGGAACAAGATATATCTAGTGGAAATGAAATGCAAGAAGAAAATCAATGTTTAAATTATATATAATGGTAGATATCGTAGATATGAGCTAAAGGTCTGTTTCTGCCAATGTTTACATCGGTAAGCACGCTCTATAACCGTATTTACTGGGGATTTTTAGAAAAAAGATAAAAAATAGTTCACAATTACAGAGAAGACAGAATTTCTTGCCTTTATCATAAGGGAAAGAAATAGAGAGAATCAACCAATCTAAATTAAATTGTTTATTATGGTATTTTAGATACCAAATTAATTTACTAAGCCCTGTATTGTTACGTTTATTCCTATCCCTAAATGTAGAGTAATGATTAGAAATCCTTTTAGATAACTGAGAAGAACTACCTATATAAAAAAATTTGTATATTCAGAATCTACATGATATAACACATATTCGTAGACAATTTCATTAAAAAAAATATCCATTTTTCTGAAAGTTATTATCATCCAAAGTCGGGATGGGGTCGCAGAAATCTGTAGTTATGCTTTTGAATCAAATACGAAGAAATTTCAGTTTAAGCAAATTTTTTCAACGATTTCTTCAAAAGGATTTCAGTATAAACTTTCGGAAAATATGCTCAAAAAGAAACAAAAAATATTCCGTGAATCTTCTCAGCTGCAAAGCCTTTGTACCAATGATGGAAGTTTTTCTTTTTTACCTTTTTGCTGAATTTATAAACTGACTGGTGAGAATAAAATGACCTGTTAATTTTCATCTCTGTTCATATATATACGTATGTGTGTGTGTATGTGTGCGTTACTAGTACCATAAATCTCTCTCTCTATCTCTATCTCTATCTATCTATTTATCTATGTCTCCCTCTCTCACCTCTCTCTTTCTCTCTCTCTCTCTCTCTCTCTCTCTCTCTCTCTCTCTCTTTCTCTCTCTCTCTCTCTCTCTGCCTCTTTCTCTTCCTTCACTGACTTCCACTCCATTTCAACGCATTTCACACCATTCAATTGTTTCATCCTTCACTTCCAACGCCATTTATTGCCCTATCAACACTCTGCAGCACCACATTTTTCTTGTGTACCTAGATTTTTTTTGTCGCCAAAGATAAAAGAGTTAATACTCTTGGACACACACGCACACATAAGTCTGTCTCCAGTTTATTTCTCCATAGGGAATTAAGATGGCATTGCCTTCAGTACTGACCAGTTCTATACTACATGCACGCACGCACGCACGCACGCACGCACAGACACGCACACACCTTACACACATACGCGTTTGTAATTACCTACATGTTTTCACATACCACTAAATCGAAGGAAATAATCTATTCCCTCTTTAGTGACATCAGATATTATGAATATGGTAGAAACAACTTGTCTCTAAAGTGTCCAAAATTTGATAAAATTGTCCATAGAAAGGATGTAAAGAATTTTTTTTTTTAATAACTCATTCTCTATTGGTATATCAAACATTGTGTACAAAAGGTATAAAAATTCAGCATAACCCTACGCATGTCTCACCAAAATATTACCATGCCCCACCGGTGGAGCATGTACCCCACGTTGGGAATCACGGATATGGACAAAAGACGACAAGCGGAGAACGCTCTTCTATCTTTGATTGCTGCCTAAGGTCTATTGCTGCTCTATCAAAATATTTTCCAACAAACTTGTCAAGTTTCATGTGCAGGTTACCGAATACATTTTTCGCCAATTCATTGAGAACACTCCTTTCTGTAGAAAGTGCTGAAAAGAATCTGAAGTTCAACTGATAATCAAAATGTTTTGCAGTGCAAACTGCATGCAAAATATAGAACATGACTAACCTACTTGAAATGAAAAGATTCAAAACAAAATCAAAACTGCCAGGCAGATTTGCCGTGTTGTGAATTTACTGCAATACAGGGTTTAGCACTCAATTAATTTGTCAAAGCATAGTGCTAATTTTTTGTAATATGGTGTATGCTATAAGGCGGTGAGCTGGTAGAAATGTTAACACACCGGGTGAAATGCTTAGCGCTATTTCGTCTGTCTTTATGTTCTGAGTTCAAATTCCGCCGAGGTCGACTTTACCTTTCATCCTTTCAGAGTCGATAAATTAAGTACCAGTTGCGTCCTGGGGTCGATCTAATCGACTGGCCCCCTCTCCAAAAATTTCGGGCCTTGTGCCTAGAGTAGAAAAGAATATAGTGTGTGTTATCTTTGGAACTAATCTTGTGATATTTGTTTTATCCATCCTGGTTATTCACTCTGGATAAAATCCAAAATCAACATTTGAAATCAGAATGTAGAAGGATGCGTTTCATATAAATGAGTGAACGTATCCTTGAAGCTATTTCTAATTTGTTCAATGTTAAGTGGAATGGCTTCAACAGAAAATTGAATCTGCAGCATCAGATTTCTGATATTTTCTTGTTTTTTGTTTTGTTTTTTTGGTCGCTTTATACCAATCCAGATATCGAATGATTATTTCTAGCACACACAGAAACTAAGACAAGGTCCATGGTCGAGAGGATAACGTACAAGAAAATATAGAAACTAAATGAGCGGTCTGCTGGTGTATGTTTTCACCAATGCTGGGCGGGGTCTTCGGCCAGAACATTTTTAGCATTATATATGTTAGTCAACCTCTAGTTGTAAATAGATACTATAGAGTAACACTTCAAGAAAAGTAAAATTACTAAATGTTTGATTGTTTTTTTTTTCTTTTTTTTTTTTTTTTTATCTTGAAGTGTTGAGTCCAACTTTTGTTGTGGGCTTAGTTGCGAGAATGATGGACTTCACCAACTGACAATAATACAACGGAGTTTATAGAAATGTCCTTACAATCCAATATATTGGGGAACCGGAATGAGAGAATCGGTGTTATTGGGACGTTCGTGCATTTCCAAAAGGAAGTTTTGACGTAAAGGAATTAGAGCCAATTTATGACGTAAGCTAATGAAGAACTTTCCTCCCGTAATATAGAGCCAGCCATAATAATACTTCCGGTAGTTATACAAGTTTTAATCCTAAATCCATTCAGTGAGCGTCTACTCTAAAAAGCAAAAAATACTGGGGTTATTTACTGGAAGTGATAAATCTATTGATATGAATTTTAGATCTGAAACATGAAATATTTGAAATATTTCACAAGTTCTATTTACTTACTTGTTTATTTATTTATTTATTTGAGTAAAAACTTTCCTCGAATATAAACGACTGAAATACCTCATATCTCTTTACCCCCTCTTTCACCCATCTCTCTCTCTCTCTCTCTGAATGTATGCATGTGTGGTTACATGTATATGTATATATGCATATGTATTTGTATTTATGTGTGCTGTGCATATGTATATACGTATACTCTATGTACGTATATGCTTATGTTTACAAACCGTATCCTCTAGTGACGCAATGACAGCCATAATAATACTTCCGGTAGCCATACAAGTTGTAATTTAAATCCACTCAAAAAGCATCCACCTTAAAAACATATTTAGATTTGTAGTAACGCCGTGCGCATGCGTAGTCTCACGCATGCGTGGAATTAAACAAGCAAGCGTTCCCGCTCAATTCATTCTCTTTCTTGCTGGCCAGCAATAGAGCATGGACGTGTCAAGCAGTGTCTCCAACACCCAACTCTGGAGACAGTCTCTTTACGTGTATAGCTGTCACTCTCCATCTTTCGGACTTACACTTGACAGCTCGCTCACATCTACACGACAACGTCCCAACAACTATACTCATACACACAGAAGCTGTAACAACAAGAGCTAAAGATGTATATATTTACCACCTGAATAAATGTTGTTTAAGTTGATAGTCTGGAGTTCAGCGTTCCGTTATGTTTCTTAATTTTATATAGGAAAGTCAGGTATACATCTAATGATGTATAACCAACTTTCCTATAGATTATTTACTTAGATAAATACAACAGTTCATATGAAATTTTATACTTGAAGAATGAAATATTTTTCACGTTCCTCTATTATATTTTTCTTTAAATAAATAAAACTGTTCTAGATTCTAAAACGACTGAAATATCAAAATATATTAATACTGTAGTGAAACCTCTCTCTCGGGCACCTCTCTCTCGGGCATTCAATCATAAATGATAACATTACAATACTACTCAATGTCATGGTGGCGAGCTGGTAGAATTGATAAGCACGCCGAGTTAAATGCTTAGCGGGTATTTTGGCCGTCTTTACGTTCTGAGTTCAAATTCCACCGAGGCTAACTTTGCCTTTCATCCTCTAAAGCAGGGCTTTTCAAACTGTGGTCCGCGGACCACAGGGAGTCCGCAAGGAAAAGACAGGGGTCCGTGGATAGCAAATACTTTTTATAGGCAATTTGATTTTATATGTTTTTTAATCGAAATCTTTTAATTGACAATAAACCTATTTGTTAAATACTGTTAGATAAATAAATGTAAAAATATATGTTATTTTAAGCAAATATTTATGTATAAATTTCATAAGCGTTTATAAGGGGGTCCCTAAGGTAAAGCCTGAAATATAAAGGGATCCGCAAGTCAAGAAGTTTGAAAACCCCTGCTCTAAAGTAAGTACCAGCTGAGCGCTGGGGTCGATGTTATCGACTTATACCCCCAGCAACCGAACTTGCTGACGTTGTGCAAAATATTTGAAACCTAGATTTCTCAACGTCTCTCACGTCTACTCTCTCGCTCCCATTTATCATTCTCTCTCTCTACCTTTCTCTCTATTATATATAAATGTATACACATATGTATGCTTTATGGTAGTGCTTAGTCACTGTACATCATGAAGAAGAGCAAGATACCCTTAAGTGGCTATGAAAACCGATCCTTGAACGACTGGGTCTGGCGCTCCTGGGAGAAATTTGGTCAGATGGGGGTGGGTCGTGACGATGACCCCCCCCCCCTACTGTGGCGTTTCTCAAAACTACAATTTCGATTTTCTGGATGCAGTCTCAACACACTTTCCTCTGTGTTGCAACTCCCTTTCATTCATTCATTCATTCATTCATTCATTCTGAAACACTAGCTTACCCTGGCAAGGAGTTGCAGCTCCCCAGTCTGTGAGAGGGATTGCCAAGGTGAACTAGTGTTTCAGCTGATGTTTGTCTGTCTGTTTGTATGTATGTATGAATGAATGAATGAAACAACGGCTTGGGTGATCTGGTCACTTAGTCACTTAGTACATCTGGATAACTGTCAGTTAGCGAAACAGGCACTGACTAGTGAGCCGAATCAGGGGAAAGGCCTGCATTACAAGCAAAGGAATAAATATAAAAATTACCCGAATATCTATTACAGAAAACCAGTATTGATATCAATACCTGAAAAGGCCATGCACCAAAGAGGTGCCGATGGATAAGCCTGATAAACAGTAGTTTGAAGAGCTTGAGAGCAAGTACATAGTTTGACATATGAAGGCTGTAGTACTTCTCTTAGAAAGGGACTCTAAACAGTCTTTACAATGCAATGCGATCGCATATTCAAATCAAAAACGAAATTGGTTAGCCATGAACAGAACCATGTTACTCATGATACTGTGAAACATTATCACAGCCCATTTATCTTTCTATATATGGTCTATAAAGTAAAGTAGGAGGGGGTACTGAAAAGTTCCTCACTTTAAGGGTATCACGAAAGGCTTGGGTGGAGGCCCAATCTTCCGAGTTCTTTTACAGGGCTTAAAAAAACCGAAGGACCGCCACAATAAGTGTGTGAACCTGAGAGGGGGATATGATAATTAAAATCATAATTAACTGATACTCCTGTATTTTCTTTTACGCGAAACCTCACGTATGTTGGATTGAAGATCATAAAGCACCAGCTCAAAGCAAGCCACCCAAATAGACAAATCACATCAAATAAGATGAAGTGCCCCTTTTAAAGTATGAGTTGCAGTCGCCTGGCTGGACTAAAGATCCATCTCAGAAGTACAAGTAAACTTATGCTAGGAGGACTATCAGTGTCCAGGGAATAGTTGCACTTGAACACGCTGACTTCCAGCATCTATAGCTGAGTGTGTGTGTGTGTGTGTGTGTGTGTGTGTGTGTGTGTGTGTGTGTGTGTGTGTGTGTGTGTGTGTGTGTGTGTGCGTGTGTTCGTGTTTGTGCATATGTGTAGACTTCCTGGTTTCCGGACTAGGAAGACCTTTGTTCAAATGAGTACTCAATACAAGTGGTGAGTAGACTGAATATATCTATTTGCAAACATCCTTATGGATGAACTCAGTGCATTTAATCAGCAAGAATGTTTAATAATGTATGTGTTGTTGCAGGAACGCTGTGTTATTTGGTGCAAACTAAACATGCACCCATGTGAACACTGATTAAAGAAGTAACATCTTTTCCGTGATATAATAGCAGTAAGGCGGCGAGCTGGTAGAATCTTTTCTACTCTAGGCACAAGGCCCGAAATTTTGGAGAGGAGGCCAGTCAATTAGTTCGACCCCAGTACGCAACTAGCGCTTAGCGAGCTGGCAGAGTCGTTAGCTCGCTAGAATTCTAAGCTGGCAGAAACGTTAGCACGCTGGGCCAAATACTTAGCGGTATTTCGTCTGTCTTTACGTTCTGAGTTCAAATTCCGCCGAGGTCGACTTTGCCTTTCATCCTTTCGGGGTCGATAAATTAAGCACCAGTTGCGTACTGGGTCGATCTAATCAACTGGCCCCCTCCCCCAAAATATTTCGGGTCCTCTACCTAGAGTAGAAAAGAATACAATAATAGAATTCTATCCATTTATAACTAAATAACTTCTTGATAAAGCTTGAGATTTTATTCCAGCTCGTGGTTTGAGCATTAATATCTTTATGTACGCCACAAAAATCCATGCTATTTTGACCGTCTTTAGGTTCTGAGTTTAAATTCCACCGAGGTCAACTTTGTCTTTTATCCGCGGGTGAGCGCGCGCGTATATAAGCACAAACACACTCTCACGCTCATATACTCACATTTGGACATTTATGGACAGAAGTAAATTTGTGTATGCGATGGCAAATGAGAATGAGCATACATGTGTAGGTGTGTGTGTGTATGTGTGTGTGTGTGTGTGTGTGTGTGTGTGTGAGAGAGAGAGAGAGAGAGAGAGAGAGAGAGAGAGAGAGAGAGAGAGAGAGAGAGAGAGAGAGAGAGAGAGTGTCATCAAGTAAACTTAAAACACTTGGTAAATTTCCGTTCCGACAATCAGTGACTGGTCGTTTAATAGTGTAGTCTAAAACAACCATTCACCGTCTCACTTCCATAGCTTCCGCTTTCGTCTTACTTTCACTCATTACTACTGCTATTCTTGTATCTACGACCACCACCGCCACATCCCCTTGTCATTGTTAAATAAGTTTATTTATAGAAATACAAAACAAAGAAAACATTGCGAATTATACGAGTAGTTTTGTTTCTTTTTTTTTCAGTGGTCGCTAAATTCCAGATCATCCTTGATAGAGCAAAGAGACTCCATGATCAAATGCATTCCAACGTTGATTATCTCGTCTGTTTTCTAGTGTCCAGCACGATATTATGTCTCCTGGCAATCCTTCGATACTGGTACTCGACGTCATGCGCCCACGCAACCTTCACTCATGACACAGACGAAGACTCTAGACTGAAAACGAGGGTGAATAAAGTTGTCTCCTCTCACCGACACACTCGAGTGCAAGGGTTCTCAATCATGTTTTTTATCTATGAATCGCTCTGGCTGCTATTCTACTCTGGTGAATCTTCATAGCCATTTGGTGTTTAAAAATTTGTTTTATTGATACTTCTTTCACAATCCCGATTTTGTTTTTTTTTCACACATCAACTTGTGTCGGTTGAACTATGGTAAAACATTTCAGAAAAGAAATTAAGCTGTTTCTTGCAATAAATACATCTAGGCCAGGGGTTTTCAAACTGTGGTCCGTGGACCACAGGGAGTCCGCAAGGACAAGACAGGGGGTCCGTGGACAGCAAATACTTTTTATGAGCAATTTGATTTTATATATGTTTTTTAATCGAAATCTTTTAATTGACAATAAACCTATTTGAAAAATGCTGTTAAATAAATAAATGCAAAAATATATGTTATTTTAAGCAAATATTTATGTATAAATTTCATAAGCGTTTATAAAGGGGTCCCTAAGGTAAAGCCTGAAATATAAAGGGGTCCGCAAGTCAAAAAGTTTGAAAGCCCCTGATCTAGGCCAAAGCTTTTTCATGAGCCTTTAATATGCTACTGTGGATCCTCAATTTACTATTTTGCTAGCGTGGAGCCTGCAAAATTATATATTGGCCCTCTGGGGTCATATGAATCACCGTTGAGAACAACTGCTCTAGACCAATACCGAACGATTGTCATATCTCTGACTGTTTTTAAAGACATGTGAGGGTGTGCTTTAAGGGCGAGTTGGCTGCTATTTGTAGTAGATCGAGTAACAAATTTGACTTATTTTGTTTTTGCATTCCTTAAATGTCAAACGTTTTACTCTTTCTCCAAAGATTGTTTTTAATGTTAATGTCAGAGTTTTCTATTTTCATTTATTTATATATTTATCCAAATCACATTTTATTTTATTTTGTTTTATTTATATAACTTTTTATCGTGTGTTCCCAACACAACTACCGACTCCTATTAACAAGGAAAGACGATAACTTTTCAGACTGACAGGAGAATAAACGAATAACCGAGAAATAGTGCACGTATAATTGACCTACCTACCATGCCGCCGACCACCTCGTAATGAGATAAGAAAATGTATAGAAAAAGAAAAATAGGAAGAATCTAAAAGTATCTCTCATTCCATCAGTTCAGTTTTCCTTGTATGTCCGATATATGCCAGGCGGATATTCGTCAGCATATAAATATCGTGTTTAAATGCCGAATAGCTGGTGGAACATATTTGTTTAACATTCCATTAGAAAACGAATTTTGTATCTAATGGAAATAGAGGAAACAAATGACTGTGTGCTTAAGAAGCTCGCCTTTGAGACACATTTTTTTCGGATTCAGTCCCACGGCGCGACACCTTGGAAATGTAAAAGATAAAAAGCAAGTAAAAGATAATAGGCTCCGGATAGCCTTGTGAGTAAATTTGGTTGACAGAATCTGAGTGGAAGTCCGTTGAATACATACATACTAAAATATATTATCGACTGCATATATTCAATACATGTGTTTTGCTTGTTCGCCGGTACGCTGCGGGTTAGTACGGTGGAGATGATTCCTTCAAAGCACTGGGTGTTAAAATACCTGTAAGCCATAGATAGTGAGGCAACTCGTCTCTAATCCCATTCAGGAGTGATGGATATCGACATTTCGCTATTTTGCAGCTTTTCAATATCAAGTAGCTGAACCTGGCGATGCAGTTTGCCCCCTGTTCGATTCAGGTACGTGATATTGATAAATCATTTGCACACACACACACACACACACACACACACACACACACACACACACACACACACACACACACACACCACATACACGTGTATGTATGTGTGTGACTGTATCTGAGTATCCTTTCACACATAGCGCATGACTACTAGTGTACATACAGCTTAGACATCATACGCCAAACCCATAGATTCCATTAACAGAGATCTCTAAAATACCATCCACTGGACTATTTAAATCTTGTCTTTTCCAATAGCAACAAATAAATTAAGCCACAAGCAGAAGCGCTACTTATCAAGAAAACATCATCACACTGCACCTCTTTATACCAAAGTAGTACTCAGAGACTCCAGGGTTCTTCCAAGTGTTAAGTCTCCCTATCACTGTAATGCATTCCATTAACAATATACCACAGGTCAATGTAGCACTGTTGTAATTAGATACCATGGCTTTGTAAATTGGTGCTGCAGGACTGATGTAATGTCCTGTTTTCACTAGGTACTATATATCGGTGTAATATGCTGTTGTAACTAGGTACTACAGGTTGGTGTAATGTACTTCTATAAATTGGTCCTTTATGTGTAATGTGTTACTGTATGTAGTGGTAATTTCAGAAATACCGGTGGGTAATTAGTTTAATCGGGTCCTGACTTTAACTTTCGTAATGTAAAAAGATATTTACCTTTTCAAGCTGACTAGTAAGACTACTTGAACTTTAAGTTATCTATCGTACCCCAAATTACGGTGGCAGTAAGTCCCAAATGATGTATGGGACTTACTGCCACAGTCTCTTCCTGAGAGTGCTTTCGTATACAGTTGAATTAAATGCTAACTAATCTTTTCCGATATACAAATAATGTACATGGCGTGGTGCTTATGCCTAGTTTTCGGAGCTATGCGTGAATATAACTTTACCATTTTAAAGTTACATGCTTAGAACGCTTAGTTTACTGTAGATAACTCTTCCTACATTAGGAATTATTATTGCTTACGATGTCAAATCAAAAGTGTTATTGCTACTTTAAACAGCAAGTCGCTTCTTGTTTACGTACCTATATACAGGTAGGTAGTTTGTGCTGAGGACAGGCTATCCAAACTTACGCTTACATACATGCGACGAGATTTTTTTTTTTTTTTTGCTGTACATTAATCTGGATTACTGACTCAACTCGCTGTAAAATTATCTCTTTTTATTTCAGTACCAATGGCAATAGCGATGGCATCAGATAGGACATGCAATGAAGCTAGTAACGACAATCAGGTTAGTGACTTCAAATTCCTCAGCAACCACTTCTAGACAATTATTTATACATTGTCAATCTCTCTTATTTCCTATTTCCTCTCTTTACTTAGACCTTCGATCCTATAATTTAGTAAAAATGTCTCCGATGACAAATCGGAAGAATCTCTCTATTCATTTTCTTAAAATCCACTCCTGAAATCGACACATTTACTGCCCTCGATTTTAATCATATGATGTCTCTTGTGTCTAAAAAATTAAGAACAAAAATTTAAGAACAAAATAAATATCTTTGAATATATCACTTCGTCTGGAATCAAATGTGACTTCCATACAAAAAAAAAACCAAAATACAAGGTAAGAATTTTGTTAAATCTTTTCTGACCACTTGAAATTTTTCAAATTTTCACCATAATATTTTCAAAAAATCTAGTTCTGATGTAGTTTTGCATGCTGGGGAGTTAAGTTGACAGAACAACTAAACACACATGATCCTCTGACCGAGGATTGAACATTTTTATTGCACTTCATTAGAGAGGCGCATGCATGGTTCTATTGTTAAGAAGATCGCTTTGGTTTCGAATTCGGTTCCACTGTGCGGCACCATGGACAATTGTCTTCTACTATAACCTAGAGTCGACCAATGTTTTGTGGGTGAATTTGGTAGACGGAGACTGTGTGGAAATTTGTCGTATGCATATACGTATATATGTGTATGTCTTTGATTTTATCCCCCTCCCCCAGCGACCACTATGTTGGTTAGTTTACGTTCCTCTGATCTAACGGCTTGGCAAAAAAAGACCGATAGAATAAGTACCAAACTTTAAAATAAAATACTTGAGTTGATTTATTCGACAAAAACCCTTCACTGCAACATTGCGGCAATATTTTTTTTTACATAACATCTGGGGTTTTTTCTCCTGTTTAGTTAGGGACGAAAGAACAGTACCATGTCCCTTGCTTATTTATTTATTTATTTTTGCTGGGTTTCCTAGACTGGTGGAAGGGCGGAAGGTATCCTCAAAACCAGAAACCCAAAGAACAACTGATTTAGAACTGAGCGAGTAATTAAGATTACTGTCACGAAAAAAAATCAATCGAAGGCCAGTGATCAGGTTTACATTGTCCAATGTGTTCTTCCTTTATATAAGAGAGTAGAGAACAATTTAAATGAGATTTAGTTGCTATTTCTAACAGGTCAAATTGGTTGCTGTTTCTAGCGGCCCACCAGATAATGAGTCATGTCTCATGCGGCCCACTTCTCGAAAAAATTGCTCATGCCTGAAAGACTATCTTAGCTCGTGTAATATTTATCTCTTTACACTATGTACTTTAGAAATTAAATTAGATTCCACTGTATCTGAAGTGGGCTTATCAGTGATTACTATTTGCTAAAACTTGATTTTTTTGATAAAGGCAGAAAAATAAATATTCATTGGAGCAAGACAGCGCTTCCTAAATATAATCAACTAGATTTTATTACCAGTTTTTCTAATTCATAGATGAGCGAGTGTGTGCGAGCGTACAATTCCTAGCAGAGAGTAGTGGGACTCAACACATTATTCCGGGTCTCGAATAGCTAATAAGGTGCGGGAGGGAAGGGGCTCTAATTAGTTGTTGGTTTCCCTTCTTTAAAAATAAAAATAAAAATAAAAATAAAATATCCCAGATCCCTGCATTTTAAGGGTTCTGTCCACATCCGGAGCTTAAAAACAGTCTTACTCCACTTTAGTAAATTTCCCTTATAGGCCCGGTGTGAGGGGTGGAAATAATATGTGTCAACAAATACGATAGGAACTAATCAATGAGGTCGCGTCGACATTACAGAAAGAGCAATCACGTAGATTCTACGTGATTGCTCTATCTGCTAGAAATAGCAGCCAAATTTCTCTCAAATCACACATATTAGCATCCAAAAAAGAGAAGGGACATCTTGGACAATCCAGTTCCAGATACATAAAAAGAGACGGGTGCTTCTTCGCAGTGCTCCCTTTAGGCTTAGGCACATTAGGTAGTCTAAGGGCCCAGTTCTAATTTATGTATGCTGTGTCTTTCTGTCAATAAATACATACGAAAGGGCCCAGTGCACTGATTTGCCCGGGGGCTTATAATGCTGCTAAGACGACCTTGCTTCTTCGTTTGCAGGACCCATGAAAGGTTTATATGTTAAGTATGTATGTACGTACACATTTGCTTATACTCTGCTAATGTTTGCATTGCTCATCATGTTCTTTCGAGCTTTGTACTTTGCTTTCTCAGTCATTATATTCTTCAGACTGTTCCCTCCTCCTCTTTTTCCTACTAACCTACTTTTTCTTCCCTCTTTTTTTTTTCGCCATTAGTTTTTTTTCTTTTTTTTTTCTTTTCATTTATATGTTCTTTCTTTCTTTCTTTCTCTATTCCTTTGCCAATCAAATCAAATCAGCAGCAGTAGCGCACTTGATTCTCGTCAGTTTCAAAGAAGTGGGAGAGAGAGTAAACACGAAGAAAGAAGCGCTTAGCTTCAAGAATTCATTTACATTTCACTTCGCTCTTTTAACAAAGGTGAGTGTAAAATTAACCTTGACATAAAGTTTTACCTGTGTGAGAGTATATATATATATATATATATATATATATATATATATATATAAATAGTAACTTTTTATTAAAATAACTTCTGTTATTTGTACTTGTCTAATTCACAACATTGTTATTATATATGAACACATCAATGTATACACGCACTTACAAGCACATGGTTACATGTAGTCTCATCTAAAAGTACTTCGGCCTTTATTTCATCTTTAAACAACATAGAAAGTTACCATGTTAGACTTTTACACTTAAATGCCTAAACCTAATATCACTCAGATCGTATTCTCCACCTTGTTTTCTTTTTCTTCCCCAGCTCCCAACCTTTTTGGGTGGGGCTGGGGTCTTTTTTTTCCCCCAGAGACGAGTGAGCTCACTCACGATAGTCACTTTCGTTGTTACTATTGAATATGTCGGTTAAGAAATATTGTCAAGAAAATAACGAAGCTTAACCATCATCGTACTCTCAAAAATAATAATCCTTCCTAATTTTGGCTCAAGGCCAACAATTTCGGGCGAAGAGTTTAATCGATTATATCGATCCCGGTACTTGATTGATATTCATTTTATCGACCCTGAAAGGATGAAAGACAAAGTTGACCACGGTAGGATTTGAACTCAGAACATAAAGCCAGAAAAAATGCTGCTAAACGTTTTGTCCGGCGTTATTTAGTATCCTTTCCTTTTCTGGTATTTTATGTACTTGATTTTATGTTATCACTACACATTCAGTATGGTGTTTTAGGAAGTGGATGGAAAGAAAGAAAAAAAAACAGCCAAAACAGCGTAACTCCTACATTATGGGACCCAGTTACCGTTTTTCAGAATCGGATCCTCCGTAACCAAAAACGTGGCATTCCGTAACAAAAATCAATATATATCCATTTTACCGAAAGTTATGACGGAAAAATTGGATCTTGTGAATTTTCCGAAAGTCCCCTCCCCACTCCCCAGGGTCGTCAGCGCGCATTTTCCTTTTTTATATTCGGGCGATCTTTCGATACCAGTACCAAATATCGGCCTTTTCTGTAAAAAGTGTCTTCGGCGGTCTTTACCAAAGGTCGGCCTTTTCCGTAAAAAGAGTTGGAGGGAAAGAGGGAAACGACGTCGTAAAAGCGAAAGAGATACAGAGAGCGCGATTTCTTTTGAAGGGGTTAGGGTTAAGGTTAGGGTTTAAGGGTTAGGGTTTGGGTTAGGGAATTCCGTCCCTAACCGTAACTGTAACCCTAACTGTAATCCTAAACACTAACCCTAACCCTAAAACCGACACTAAAACCCTAACCCTAACACCCTAGTGAAGATCGTGCTGGTGTTATGGAAAAGGCCGATCTTTGGTAAAGATCGCCGAAGACACTTTTTACGGAAAAGGCCGATATTTGGTACTGGTATCGAAAGATCGCCCATATTCATTTTCTGCATACTTGTTAACACCCACTAGGCTGGCTTTTTCCCCCCGCGTGAAGAGCTTTATATTGACCGTGTCTTCTACCGTAATCCCCGGGTTTGTCGTCCAAAGCCTTGGCAGGGAAACTGTGTGGAAGTTTATCGGAAGAATCGCTCCTGTTCCTGGGGGAGTAGAGTTAAGCCATTGCCCATTTTATTATTACCATATGGTCTTCGGGTGCCTTGAGCGGGATCTGCTCTGTTGCAAGTATTCGAGCTGAGTCTCTAGTCTGAGGATGACGTTTTCCCATCCTCTTACCAGTTTCAAAAGCTTTGAAGAAAGTTCATCGGCGCTTTCCTTCCATTTTTAACCAAGTCAGATACATACACTGTGTTTGTATATATTTAGTGGAACAAGCTCAATACGTGTGGGGGAAGGGGAGAAATAAAATACAGTTTGTAGGACTAATGGTTATGGATTAAATATTTATATTCACGGTAATTTTTCAGATTAATACACGCACGGTTACCAAGCCCTAACCTTAAAGCCCTAAACCTAACCCTAATCCTAACCCTAAACCCTAACCCTAAACCCTAAAACCCTAACCCTGACTCTAAAACCCTAATACCCTAGTGAAAATCGTGCGGATGTTAATCTGAAAAATTACTATATTCACCCTGTAACTTATCTCTAAATACTTTATTCTAAGTGACCGAGCTGATTATTTTTGAACTTGTCACTCCTGGAATATATATAATACATCCCATTGACAAGAGTCAAAAAACTTGAAACATCGATGTTTGGGATTCCTGATAGATGGCGACACTGAACAAACCGAATGTTTTCACACCATTTTACCATAAAAGAGATATTTTCTCCACGGTAACTGCAGTGAGTTTGCTTTTTAGCAGTTGCAATATGTCACAAACACATTTTGACAAGCCTAAATTTTGCTTATACTTAAACACTGCTTGGCACTAACATTTCGTTGTATAAATAAATAAATATATTTCCGAGAGAGAGAGAGAGAGATATCATTCTTAATCGGCAGAAACTATCAAAAATTATGTATAAATGTATATGCGTTCATTTACAAAACATCTTTGGCCTTTGGAAAAAAAAACAAAAAACAATCTATTGACGAAATACGAAACAAAACCGAGCTGGGGGAAATAAACTGAAGTGTTAGAAAAGCGAACAAAATGTGTTCTAAAATAACAAGAGATTTCGGTTTAGACAGTTGACTTAATTATCTGTTGTTATTGACATAACATTAATGCTATGTTAGCTTAGCTGCCTTGCTTGTCTACATATCCTATTGTATTGCTTGTACGGAGCAGTTTTAGATTTTTTCATGGTTTTAAGTAAAACAGCAAAACATATACTGATCATACTATCATACTTACAATCGATGGCTTCTGATCTCAATTGATTGGAAGTGTTATCATGTACATTGTTTTGTCTTGGTATAAAAGATGGGCTACAGCAAATATTCTGCTCAATACCACAGATTTGCTTGTCAGTTGTTTGACCTTAACCAGTTGAGCATGTCCCTTGGTGGCTGACGATATGTGCATCTCTGATCATGAGCAGAAGTAGTGGGGGAGCATAGCCATGTGTTGAGAGGAATTTTTTGGGGTTTGAAAAATTCACCATTGGAAACATGGGTGCTTTGTTCAGCATCCTTAAACAAACCTTATTCAGGGACCTTTTGAGCGGGATAGGCTACTCGGCCTGAAGAAAATTCTAACTGGGTCCCACCTGCGAGGTCATGCGCTGTTTATCTTGATATGAGATCACCATGTGGCACAAATATGGTTGTGATGCATGTGCCTGGTGTACCCTTATCAGACGGGTAGCCATGATGGGTATAACGGGCTTCGTATATTTTATCCCAGTGTCACTTTGATGGCATGCAATGCTCTCTCACTCAATAATAATAATAATAGGCACAAGGCCTGAAATTTTGGGAGCGGAGTGAGTCAATTACATCGACACCAGTACTCAACTGGTACTTATTCATCGACCCCGAAAAGATGAAAGGCAAAGTCGACCTCGGGGGAATTTGAAGACAGAACATAAAGACGGACGAAATGCCGCTAAGCATTTTATCCGGCGTGCTGACGATTCTACCAACTCGCTGAATAATAATGGAGACTACGAGATATTTGAATGTACCGCCACATTTAGGTTAGCTTTTTTTTTTATGTATTTGAAACGCGCGCGCACACACATACACACACCTGTCCTTCAGTCATTGGATTTCGGCCATGCTCAAGAACTGCCTTGAAAGATTTTAATCGAACAAATCGACCCCAGTGCTTTTTTTTTTTTTTAATCAGGTACTTATTCTGTTGGTCTTTTTTTGCCGAATCGCCATTTTACGGGGACGTAAAGAAACCAGCACTAGTTGTTGGTTGTCAAGCTGTAGTGGGAAGAAGCACAAACACAAATATATACACATACATACATACATACATACATACATACATACATACATATATATATATATATATATATATATATATGCACATATATATATATGTTTAGCGAATCCTTTATTGTAACCAGCAGTGTAGCTAATAGGGGAGCAAGGGGAGCGACCGCTTTTCCCGAGTACATTTTTCAAAATTGGTGCCTTTTCAACAATTTTTGAAACTCTTTAGTTGTGCAATAAAAGTCGAATCTCTTGTTTTGCTGTTGATGTTTTTGTGTGTGTGTTGTTTTTTTGTTTTTTTTGGCGGGGGATGTGTTTTGTTAATCATATGACCTCGGAAGAACTTTTTAGAGTCATTACTCCCGTGTTTTTTTAACTATTTACTCGGATCTTTTTTAAAACGGGGGCCACATTTTGCATTAACGAAACACTTTGAAACTTGGAACACTGGTAGAATGTGTCATATAAAACATCTTTTTCTCTTAGTCTTCTTAAAAAAAAAAGAAATCCATAAATTATTCCATGTTAAAGTTGTCGTATTTCTGTAATTTCAACCAATCACTGACGTCCATTCAGCCGATGTGCCGACTACATAAACAAACGATTCTGAAACAATTAACCCTAACCCTAACCCTAACCCTAGGGTTAGAGTTAGGGTTAGGGTTAGGGTTAAAGCAAATTTAAAATGAAAAAAGCAAATAAAACGAAGGTATGGAGATTAAATACGCTTTACATCGCTTAATCAGCCAAGGGGTAAATATAAACAACTGAATACTTGTCAGTGATTGGTTGAAATTATCGAAATAAGACAATTTTTTACATGAAATAAATTCGAGTACAAAAATATTTTTCTGTTCTATAACACAAAATAGAAGTTTAAAAGTTTTTCGGTACCAAAAACACTACGTAAACATTAATGAAAAATGTGGCCCCCGTTTTAAAAACGATCCATTTACTCAATTTCCTGTAATGTGTTAGTGGCTGCTAACATCGGAAAAACCCAAACAAATCCTGACGTCATAACCTCTTGACACTGGACGATCCCGTAGAGTTTCATCTTTCTCACATCGCACCTACATTAGTAGTTGTGTCCTACATAATGACATTCTTACTGAAACAAAATTAATGAATGTAGAATGCTATTGCGTATAACTAATAATATATTTCGCGTAATATAAGAGAAATGAGTTTTAAAAAATTGTTTAGAATGTCATGGCGCCTTTTTTATGTGCTCGCTCCTACTAACTTTAAACCTGGCTGCTCTATTGACTGAAACTGCTCACTTGTGGGCTCCTCCCATCTTTTAGATTAATGGTTTCTTCAATGGCGTGTAATTAAGTGTACAGACTGCACAGACCAGCCACATTACGTAGGTGTGTTTGCTGTAGTTGAAGGTATGTTATGTTAAAAAACACTAAAGGTGGACTGCCAATTTGGTTACTGCACATGGCGGCTCACATCCGCTCTACACCCTTGGGCTTCTTATTAGGTCGCATTATCGCAGTGTGTGTTGATGGAACTCTTTCTGTCCCACAGTCTATCAACTCCGGTGTGCTCAAGGTTTTTGTCCTCATTCTCTACTCAGTCTTCTATTCTCTTCCATCGATTTATTGCCGTTATGTCCAACATCGCCACTATCCTTCATTTTGCCTCAGCTTACCCCAGCAATGCACCATCTACTCACAACCTAGACACCACACGCTAAATTTCCGTACTGACTCCAAGAACAGAGACCTCAAAAGCCTTTTTAAATGAAAGTAATATCAGTCTCGTCTCTTTCAATACCAAGAAAACACAAACGCTACTCATTCATATCAAGAAAAAAATATTTTTTTAAACTTATCCATGAGTAACACGCAAATTAGGGCCCTTGCAGTCGCGAAAGCACATTTTAGCTACATCACAATGACGGACCCTTTTCTCCAGCCCATAGTAATTATTGACATTCTACAAAGTCCACGGTGGGTCCACAATGGAGTATTGCTCTCACACTGAGGACGGTGCTACTACAGTTACACATAGACAACCTAGATCGCATCACTCATATATACACTCTAGTCTCTGGGTCACAGATATGCTGTCTTCTCTCTCCTTTTCTATCACTACTACAGTATCTCACTATTACTCTCTCTTGCCGAAAGTACATCCTTAACAGCTAGTCACATCCTAATGAATGGCATTTCTATCCAGGGCAAGTACATATTTCAGCCTATAGCAGGTAGGGGTCATACTACGTTACAGACATTCCCGCCTCATCCCTAGTTTCTCCTACTCTAATCACCCACTCCCGGTGCAGCACTAATCACTACGCCTAATCCTTCCTTCCTTCCTTCCCTAAATGTCGGTCTGTGGAATTGACTTGCAGTGTTTCGTGGAGCATATTAAGGGGATGAACCGCTCTGGTTTGTGGGCACTACCCCTTCCTTCAAATCCAGCAAGTGAAAAATAGAAAAGTTGATGAAAAGTCGTTTTGCTGACTCAGTCCCACAAATTTATCTTTTGAAACACGCCAATGGTAGGCCATTCAGTATATGGTTTCATTTTCTAACTGGCTCACCCCCTTCTCTCCCTCTTTCTCTCTCTCCCCTCCCTCCCCCTCTCTCTCCTTCAAACTAGTGTGATGTTGGTGGCAGACGCAGCTATAATTTTCATACATCCTTAAATAGTTCTTTGCAGAAACTCCTCTTTCAATTAGGTTATTGGGTCAACTTCAAGTAGTCTTCCTTTGTACTTCAAATATTTTTTGCTGCTTATTCACCTAATTTTGTTTTACATTTTGTTTGTCCAGTTTTTATTTGTTTTGCTCTGACTTTGTTTTCTCCCTTTATAATCGCTATTGGCAGATTTCTGTGGTTCGATATGGATATTGATTTTATCGTTTTCTTTTGCTAAGAGGTTTTTATCTTCACGCACGATGGACAAGGCATTAAAGTTGCCACATGCTTATTCACTTGGTAGGATGAACTACTGCTACTACTGACTCATTGCTTTTTGTCAACTTTAAAAAGAAGAAATATATTAAACGCATATGAATGAGAATAACATTTTTTTAAATCTAAAAATGCAGTAATACCTCACTTTGCGAGGACCCGCTTTACGAGACTTTGCATTTGTGAGTTTTATTTTTCAAGTACAAGATCCAAATTTTGAATGAAGTGCGAAAGTTTCTACTACCATAACAAATGCTTCTCTGTGTTACCAAGAAATTTATAAAGCAAAAATAAAAACTTCTTCTAAGCAAACAACTCTAGACTAGTTTTCTAAAAAGAAATCTACCATTCCAACTACGAGTGCTTGTGAATCGGCGATCGCGTCTACAAGTGATGGTGTGCGCGAGTCTAGTGCTAGTGAAAGTGATTCAGAAAACGATATTTTTTTTATTATAAATGATCTTGACATTCTTTTTACTTTACATAAAATATTAATTACATTCTACTGTTGTTTTATTGCCATTCATTTACAAGTATTATAAATTTTATTGGTAAAACATTTTTCTGGAAACGAATTACGATTTATAACATTGCTATTATGGGAAATTATTGCTCTACTGTACGAGTTTTCGCTTTACGAGCGGCCTCCGGGAACAAATTAACTCGTATAGAGGGTACGGTCAAGTACCTCTGGAACTCCACTCATCCCAAACAATGAGGTAAGTTTGTTGGAGAACTGTTGCCATTGCAGAGTTTTGGGAAATGTTGCACATTTAGATTCTTTCATTGCAAGGTTTAGAGGAAGCTTGAACGTGAATTGAGCAGTTCTTCCCCCATTGAGGAGGGTAGCTGTAATACCAGAAGATACAACACTGGAAGACGGTTAGATTTTATTTCATCCCATTTAGGATTGCAGGTGAAAGTGACAAAAAGATCTGGTTTTCCATATGTCCTGACATATGTCATAGCATCTTGTGTTCGTTGGTGCATATATCGAGGATCACCTGTGAATGATGATGGGAGAATTATATGTTGCCCCATGTTTTGAATATCGCCGTCTGCCCTCAGAACATCTTGGAGATGAACATAATTTTTAGCCCTTAACTTTTTTGATTCTTACGAATGCAGAGGAGATGTTGACTCTCAACTTTAGCATACATATCAACCAGGTATTGTTGAAATAGATCATGATACGTGTGTAATTGATTTGATTGTTCTGGTCTTAATATCAATTGGTAAGAATAGAAGTCATTTGACGATACCATTTTGTTTGTAATTGGCTCTCCTGTTGCCGGTTCAATTTGTGGAATCTTGTCCATTCCACAGAATAAGAGGATACTGGAGAGCAGCATAAGAGGGATGAGTCTCTGAAATATATTTAAGGTTGCTATCTCAAGCACGAATGAGAATATCGTGATATTCATAAGGAACATATGCGCGCACGCGCGCACATACACACACAACTGTCTCTCTCTCTCTCTCTCTCTCTCTCTCTCTCTCTCTCTCTCACACACACACACATATATAGTTGAAATTTACAGAAAAACAAAAGACGAAGGCAGATGTATGAACAACAAGCAGGTGTATTAGTTTGACGCTTGGGGAAGTGAGAAAATCTTTTACGTTTCGAACCTACGCTCTTCAACAGAATGGAGTAAGAAAAAATAAACAGAGAATATAAAAAACCAGTGGATTTAGCGATCAAGATACGACGGGCTTCATTCAGTTTCCGTCTACCAAATTCACTCTCAAGGCTTTTGTCGGTCCAAGGCCATAATAAAAGACACTTGCCCTAGATGCCACACAGTGGGACTGAACCCGGAACCATGTGGTTAGGAAACAAACTTCTTACTACATACCCACGTCTGCGAGTGCGCGTGTATATATATATATATATATATATATATATATATATATATATATATATATATATATATATATATATATATATATATATATATATATATATATATATACCGTAAATCCTCGAGTATAATCCGCACTTTTTTCCCAAAATTTAAAGGTCAAAATTTCTAGTGCGTACTATATACGAGGTTAAAAATGAAAAATATTTTCTAAGCAAAATTTTCTAAGTGATAAATATGTAAAGGCAATTTACTTAATATTTATTTTTCACTGACGTTATTACTGTTATTTCTTTATTTTCTGGAAACAAAGTGCACAAAAAAGTTACACGTTTGCATTGTTATATATACAATAATAATAAAGGACGTTACTGTAAACACGTTTACAAACCAAGGACGTTATATAGATCTCCTTGACTCAAGTTAGAGAAGGGGTGCGTATTATACTCAGGGGTGGATTATACTCGAGGATTTACGGTATATACACACACACACACACACACACATATATATATATATACACACATATTTATATATATATATATATATATGTATGTATATATATATATTCTAGCGACAAAGGTAGTATTAATACTGAGAGGTAATGTTTATCCCCACTTAAACGTGGATGTTCTCTTAGAACAAACTATACCACAGCAGTTTCCATGAGAGAAACTCTCATATTGGCTTTTGGTGCGGAATGTACTCTTGTTTATATTGTTAGATAACTCCCAGCCGTCTCCAGTGCCGAGACCACCAGATCACGTGATTCGACCTTCTTTGATCTCGTCAATGGTGGACGCTAGAGATAGCAGCGATTCGCCTCCCCGCCAGCAATATATAGAATAACAGTGTCAGAACAGGCTCTAGTGCTGAGATTAGCCAATGAGCTTGCTAAAGAAAATATTTATTTCATAACGTTACTTTTAATTCTTTTTATACATGTATATATATCGCTTAGGTATAGCGATATTAATAACCCAGTGTTAGGACTCGATATGCATATGCTTCAGAGAAATGCGTTTGTAGAGTACAGAGCGTAAAAGAGATTATATAAATGACAAGGGAACAAGAAATTATGTAATGTACATCATTAGCTTAGACCTGTTTCTGCTATACTTGTGTATCGTCTTATAGTCTCCGACGGAAGCTATGAAGTGGCACAAAACACTCAACTATAAGTGCATTGCTTCTTATGGCAGAAATAACTGTAAGCTAATGAAGTTCAAAACATAATTTCCTGTTCCTTTCTCATTTATATAATCTCTTAGTGTGTGTGTGAGAGAGAGAGAGAGAGAGAGAGGCGGGGAGAGATCATTTATACAATGTGTGTTATAAATATACGGATTCAGATACTGGAAAGGCCCTCTCAGTAGTTTTAAGGCATTAGTATATTAGCCGATTGTCTGGAGAACCTTCCGCCCAGTGGCTTAGTGGTCCCATTGCTAGTCTACGCTGTGGTTGTGAATGTGGGAATCCCACTACATGGTTTTGCTCTGGAGACCCATAATGCTGTTAAAACGGTTCTGCCTCACAAGCTTATTTTCTAAATATGAACCCGCTTCTTTATTTATAACCCATATTGTATTGGTAATGTCGTAATTATGGGACTGTCAAAATAGCACGATTCTACAGCTGACTTGCATCAGTTAGCTGCTTACTCGCAAAAAGTTTTGTTTTATATTATTACTAGAAGGGGACTTAACTAATGCTCCGATTTGAAAATTGTTAGAATTTATGGCTTAAAATTATTTTTAATACAAAAATTCAGGTCTTAGGAAGCAATAAAAAAAATAATAAATGGCCGATTCCGGGCATTTTCGGCCATGAGGAATCCATTGGTGCGACTCCCAGATTGCTATCTTGTAAGGTGTGGATTTCTATAGATGCAACACACACACACACTCACAAACTCAGCTATACAATAGGTATAGATAGTAGCACGTCAGTTTCAGTTTGTGAGGGGAAGTAAGTGAATCATAATTGTCACTAACAGCGAAACCGTTGTTATTTACTTAATTTAAACAAAAACGAGCTGAGAGAAATAACTCGGTGACAAGTGGCATGTCTTTGAACAACATAAACAATTACAGTATATCAAATACAATACGACATAAATTCTTGATATAAATCAAGAATTCATGTTGTAAAATTATCTCCACTTCTGGAAGATGTCTCATAATTACCAAATGGCAAGCTCCACTTGAAGAAGGGAGATAATCTCAAAATTCAAAAGTTTCCCAAAACTGACATGCCACTAAGGAAAAGGATACATGTATTGTTTGGATAAAAGAAGACAGTCGTTGACAAGCGTTTCTGGTCTAATAGCACGACAAGCTGCTCGACCTTATTTCCAGTAGCAAAGGTATATAGACTTAATTCTCATCCCAAGCGTCTGTAAAAAAAATTCTTATCGTTAGAGTCGTGTTTAGTAGCTTGAATAATGTGACTAGATATACTCAGAATAAAACAGGATGTATGGAGACAACTAAAATGATTTTGATAATTGGTTTACTTTAACATGTGAGACCTGCTGCAGCCAGACTATGATCTAAGGCCTAAACAACAACACAGTATAAATTCATTCTTTATCAACTTTATCCTTAACATGATCTCGTTACTTCACCGAAATAGTTTATCAAAAAACATTGTATATTAATTACATACATTAGGAATCTAAGTGCACCTAGACTGATGAATTTAGTTGCCTTGGTTAAAAATCGCTTGTACAAAGCTTGTGTGTGTGTGATGTAACTTGAGTGTTAAACACAATGCACGATGCAAACGAAAAACATGACTCCATTGCGCCAGTGAATGACTCAATGTTTAACATTGGCTTTGATAGAAATGGGATAAGGTATGCACATGAATGACATTCCCCAACTTTTCAGCTCACGTTGTTGCTTACAGCATCTACCTTCCTCACGATTTCTCACCTCAGGCTTACGAACATCAGCGCACCCCTAATACCTAAAAACCCATTTCTATCAGATTATAGAAGCAACCTCACACCGGTTAACAAAATTTGACCTGTATTCGAATCTGAGACCGTTCCAAATGATCTTTAAATCCAGTATGAAAAGCAGGATGAAAACTATTATATAAATTACATAGCCATGGATTTCTATTATTAAAAAATATTGTTTTTCTCAAAACCGATGCGCACATGCAATTTGCACCTGCAGTTCGTCCTTGCTGCTAAAAAGCTCTGTTAGTGCTCTACGTAACAGCTCAACCGACTAAAAATAGCATGTAAAAGCTGAAGGCTTGGCCTTTCTTTTTTATTTGACAGTATAGGCAAAACAAGTATGTGCTTAGTGCACAGAGGGAAGAGAGAACAACAGAGATTGTCTTATATTTTTTTCCAGTACCAGATTTATCTTAGTGCAAACTGGGCTGCACGACCAGTACCACACAAAAATATAACAACTTTTTAAAAAATATCGGCATTCACATACATATTTGTATAAGCAGTACACACACACACACTCATACGTAATGATATTAAAGGGTTGCCAATTTAGCATATTTTATGCTAGATCTAGCATTTTTTTTTTTTTTTCAATATTTTTTCATTCTAGCATTTAGCAGGGAAAATAACAGGTTTAAAATTTTATTTACCATTTTTCTCTGAGCATGACATTTCCACAATAGTTACCCTTTTTTTCTTCTTTTTCCTCCTTTTCTACTTTCTTTAAAGTATCTTACAGCCAAACTTTTGTACTATCAGCTATTGTTGATTTTTTTGTTTCATTTTCATGAAACTTCAAATGAAAGTTTACTAAAAGGAAGTTTATCAGGTTATGAACTTTTCTAACCCCCCCTCCCAACCGCTTGGATACAGAGTGGTGCTGGTGAGGAGGGGGGGATAACTCATGTCATCCCCTGAACTCACTACACAATAAAGTAAATATGTTGCAAAGAATGAAAGCATGGAAATTCGTCCTAACAATGCTTTATTCTGTAGTGATGAGTTTTTATGACTGATTGAAACGATTTACTTTCAGTTTGACTGTCTCAAAATATGCCTGTGTATTTTCATGCTTGTTTTGGATTATATATCTTGTGTAGAAGTA
Source organism: Octopus bimaculoides (assembly GCF_046866305.1). NCBI lineage: Eukaryota > Metazoa > Mollusca > Cephalopoda > Octopoda > Octopodidae > Octopus > Octopus bimaculoides. Next base: position 42,365,820 of record NC_142931.1, on the reverse strand, counting down.
CAGGGGTAGCAGGGTCTCCCCTTTATGTTTCTACTTACTTTTTTTTTTAAGTATTGTAGTTATATTTGTGGTTTTACCAATAGATATTAAATATAAGATTGGAAGCGAAATATGATGTTCCCAGGTTTATATCAGAACACAGTTTTAGGATTTCTGCAGATTTTATTTTTCCACTTAATAAGTTGGCCACCCAGCTTCCTGAATCAGTATTCTTCACCTCAAGAATTTGTAAGCAGCAAACAAGAATTGTTAGCGGCAAACTGATAAGTTGTATTTTCAATTTTTTATTTTTGTTAATAATTCAATTGCTTCCCACTACATTATAATAAGCTAAGAAAAAACAAAGTTGTACCAGCAAAAGTTCATCATCATGGGTCTGTTTTCCATACTGACTTGGATTGGACAATTTGACAGGAGCTGGCAAACTGGAGAGTTGCACCAAGCTCCAGTTGTCTGCTTTGGCATTGGCAATGCCAACCATTTTACAGAGTGTACTGGATGCTTTTTACAGCATGGGTTTTTCAGAATAGATATTGGGCATAAGGAGTTGATGTATTTTCCAACCTTTGCCACTATTGAAAGAGGCTGCAAGAGGACACTGAGCACTTGAAGAAATTGCACAATGATATATAAATTAGGTTCAAAGATCACCTGAAAATAAACATTCCAAACTGGGTGGTAAAATCATTTAAGACAAATGTAGCTGATGTTGATATCAAACTGCAAGAAAGCCTTAATGAGTTGCAGTGTAAACAGACTACACAAGCTAAATCTAATTGTGGGCTCAATAACTTATGGTCATGTAGTGAAATTGCTGTGAAATTCCCATTACTTTGGCAGGAAATAAAATGGCCTTTCCTACTTTCTTACCTAGTTGAGTAAAGTTTTAACTGAATGTATTTCCTACTATCAATAGCTCACAGTTATTTAGATATTGTAAGTAGAAGGTGATTTTTATTTGTCTCTAAAAACCATCGACCTTTGAGAGTGGAAAACTTGTGAAACTGCATTAGGTACAAAATTCCCCCTAAATAAATACAATAAAACAGTAAAATTATATATATTTATTCTCTTTTTTACTTTGCTAAAGGATTTTATTTTTGAACTAAAAAAAGCAATAATTTTTTTTTTAGAAGTTATTAATCTTCTGGCTGTCAATACAAGTTATTTATTATGTGTATTATATGAGGAAAATAATGTATGATTACAAACGGTTATTTTATTGAACTCGCATAATATTTTGTTTTCTGAAATAGAATACTGGAGAATAAATGTGCAGATAACAGACACTAATATTTTTGTGGAGTTATTACATTAATGGTAGAAAACAGATTACCTTCTTAAAAGAATTTTCTTAATATTTATTTATTGTACATTTTTGTTAATAGATTTTCATTACAAATTATTAATTTTTAAATATTCATAAAAATAAATTTTATGATAATAAAACTAATTAAAACAATTATTTAAAATTTCATTGTTATTTGATAAATAATTACAAATTGTACTTTAATTAAAGATTTAAAATCTTTTTTAAATGACCTGTTTCTGCTACTAACCATTCATTTTAAAACCGAAATGGTTTTTCTACTAATAATGTCTAGAGGCCCACAGAAAGTTTAAAGATTTCAAGGGAGTCCAGAGACTAAAAAAAAAAAGGTGGGGTTGGAAACCGTTGATCTAGCTGGTCATACAGAATATTGATAGATTAAAATCAAGAAGGCAGTTACTCATCTACGCAACATAAAATAATTCTACAGCTGGCCATTGGGAAAACCTTTACGATATTTAAGGTATTACAGAAGTTGTCGTTGTTGTTTGGCCCTGAATTAGTCCCTATCAAGGAAACCTATCATTAAACACATTCTATTCATAGCCATCATCTTGTTTTCAAGAATAATATATCTAGGACCCCATTATCCAATATGCATCTTTCCTTCTTGCAAGACAACAGGATATAATTTGAGGCTGATTTAGGTGCTATCCTTAGCATAGAGGCTCCTTTTATCTGTTTGATTTCATAACTGGAGTAGGTTGGTGTGACTTAATTATCTTAACCTTTGACACATTATTGCGTCAGAGATAAGATATTGTTGACTATCTCTCAAACTCTTCTGCTTCCTATGACAATGTTACAAACAGAATGTTTCTAATTTCTTTTTGTTTTCTTTTTATTTTACAGCCGATGTGCCATTGTGTCAAAATGCATCAATATTCTGAATATTTGGATGGTAAAACTGTACTTATTACTGGAGCAAATACAGGACTTGGAAAAGAGACAGCTTTAGAATGTGCAAAAAGGAATGCCAGGGTGATTATGGCTTGCAGAAATCTAGAAAAGGCTGAAGCAGCTGCAAAAGAAATACGTGATGCCACAAAAGATTCCAGTAAGAACGAGGTTGTCGTACGGGAATTAGATCTGTCTTCATTCAAGTCTGTCCGTAAATTTTGTGCAAGAATAAACGAGGAGGAACCACATTTAGATATTCTAGTCAATAATGCTGGAGTTTTTCGCTGTCCTTCATCATGTACAGAAGATGGATTTGAAATGCATTTTGGAGTAAACCACTTGGGACATTTTCTATTAACAACATTGCTTCTGGATTTGCTAAAAAAGTCTGCTCCATCAAGAATTGTAGTACTGTCCAGTTTCATGTACAAAGATGCTCGGATAGACTTTGATGACATTAACTGCAAGATAAATTATAATCGCACTGAAGCTTACAGATCTAGCAAACTGGCAAATGTCTGGTTTTGTCGTGAATTATCCAAGAGATTAGAAGGCAGTGGGGTTAATGTTTATTGTGTTAATCCAGGAATTGTTCTTACAGACATCATGCGACACTCAGTGCCACAATTTTTTAGATATTTCGATTGCATTTTCAGACTATGTTTCAAAACTCCCGCACAAGGAGTACAGACAACTTTATATTGTATTCTGTCTGAAAAATTACAAAATGAATCCGGATACTATTATTCAGATTGCAGCCAAGAAGACCTTAATAGCAATGGATTAAATGAGGATGGAGCCAAAAGACTATGGGAAGTTAGTGAAAAGGCTGTTGAAAGCGAATAAAACAATGTAATTCCGAAAGACAATGTGTGGGGTAGATATAAGCTCCTCATAAGACAAGTCAATAGGTTGACTTCATTTCCTAAGTGCATCACCATAACCCATTACATCTTTATTATTAAATCATCCTATATATAATTTATGTAAGTTATATACACTTGTCCCTTGATCCTGCAAGTTCCTATGCAAATGAAAACTGTATAACTTGAGGAGAGTATGTTTTTAATAATATTAATAAAAGAAAAAAACAAAAACACTCACAAGTTACTGTTTAACAGTCTCTGTTGAACCCTTTCTCTCTTAAACTTATATTTTCATTTTTAATTTAGTCTGTTTCTGGTTTGACATATGAAATTCTATTATTTAAATGCGGTAATGTTTAATGAAGCAGGAAAAAAACATAAATCTAACTTAATTATTGCTTTAGTGTGTTGCCTATCCGTTGAAAAAGTGAAGTGGAAAGGAAAATAAACTGAGGGGTGAACAAAATGGTATTTCTGTATACATAAAGTAAATAAAATAAAGCAATCAGAACCACATCAAAGTGGAACCATGTAAACCAAGGAACAGTTGTATGATTTTGGTTGGCCTGAGGCTCTAGAAGAAGACACTTGCCCAAGGTGCCATACATTAGGACTGAACCTGAAACCTTGTGGTTGGGAAGCAAACTCCTTACCATGCAGCCATCATGCCTTAGTAAACTGACTTTTTTTTTAAAGTTACTCAAGACAAAGTATAGCTGTTGTTTAAAGAGCATGTGTAATGTTTTTTGCATTTTATATACTCATTAGCTGATTTTAGTGGATATAGATTGGAGCCTGGTGTTGCCATCCGGTTTCACCAGTCCTCAGTCAAATCGTCCAACCCATGCTAGCATGGAAAGCGGACGTTAAACGATGATGATGATGATGATGATGATAATGAATATTCTAATGAATTCCTTTGTGAATAATGCTTGTTATATTCTTTTACTTGTTTCAGTCATTTGACTGTGGCCATGCTGGAGCACCACCTTTAGTCGAACAAATCAACCCTAGGACTTATTCTTTGTTAAGACTATTATTTTGTTTATTGGTTTCTCTTGCCGAACCACTAAGTTACAGGGACGTAAACACACCAACATCAGTTGTCAAACGATGGTGGGGGAACAAACATGCACACACAAATACACACATATATACAGATATACACATACATATATACAATGGACTTCTTTCAGTTTCCATCTCACAAAACTTTGGTCAGCCCAAGGCTTATAGTAGAAGACACTTGCGCAAGGTGCCACACAGTGGGACTGAACCTGGAACCATGTGGTTGGGAAGCAAGCTTCTTTGTTTTTTTTAAATTGCCATAAAGGCATTACAGAGAGGGGGACACTATAACACATGTGGGGACATATAACAATTAAAATAAAAATATGATGCAATGAATGACACATGAAAATGAACATGAAAAACATTAAAATCAAAATATTAAAATAATGATACATGAATGATAACTGAGAAAAGAGAATATGAAAAGTGTGTTACTCACCCCACACTAACATTACTCACCACCTCTGAGTCCTGAGTCCTCTTTAGTCTTTGATCTAGTCTTTCGTTTACCATTTTCCCCATTACTGAGTGACAACACTCTCTCCTCCATGTACACGTAACCTTTTTCACCGGATGGAGTTGGTTGGTCCCACATCACACTGACTGTGCTTCCTCTTCTTTCTTTTTTTCCTTTTATTCTCTGTCACTCTCCATTCATCCTCCTTGTTCCTTCAATCTATCTGTACTTCTTCCTTTTTCTCCTCTATCTCCAGCACTGCTTCTGTCATTTTCCTTTGTAGAGAGCAGTGAGTTCTAATGTGGCCTTTTTGGCCACATTTAAAGCATCGCGAAACTCTGCCCTCTACCCATACTGTCAATACTATTTCTCCCAATGTCACCGTCTCCGTCAAATTTTCCAGCTGCTTCGCCTCTGCTCGTATGATGATTTCCAATGTTTTTCCTTTATATCCTCCTTTCTCCGTCTCTGTGGCTTGGAGGACAGCCACCTCCTCCTCACTACCAACGAGGACAGCTGCTGCAACCCAAGCCACTTCTATATCAGGTGGGATTCCTTCTACCCTCACCTTAGAAGTCTTTCTTCCAAAATACTTGGGTAGAAGTACTACTTCCTCCATTCTTACCGTTGTGTTCGCCAGCCTCTTTGCCTCCTCTGCTGTCCTAAACTGGAAACCACCATCCCATATCCATTTCCTTTTGCTATGTATGTCACTTCCTTCGAAAGCCCTTTCAATGCTTTTTCTACTTTTTCCATCTCCATCCACTCCACCTTCTTACTCTCCACTGAGTACACCTTGTAGGTAATGGTCTTCTTTTCCATATTTACCATAGCCCTTTTCAGTGGTAATAACTTTACATCACCACCCACCTTCTGTGTCATCTTACACAGCTCCTTCAGTCCGGCTAGGTCCACTTCCCTTTTCTTCACCTCTACAGCTTCAGCAAAGCTCTTTACTCTTTCCAAATGCTCGTCAATTCTATTTACCGCTTTAACGAGCTCCTCCTCCGCTGAGGACAGCTCATACTCAATAAGGTCCAAATACATTCCTTTCCACCGGTACAACACTCACTGACAAACCGCTGCCAAGCAGCTCAAAAAATTCCATCAGTCTCGTCAAAAATCAACACAGCAAATAGACCAACACATGCGCAGAAAGCAAGCTTCTTACCACACAGCCAGACCTGCGCTTATTTATTATCGTATGTTTGTTTTAGCTATAGGTAGAAGAGCAGCATCTGTAATACAGAGCAGGGCCACTGAGACTGATAGGGGAAGAGAAGTGGAAACTTTGTTTAGATATTTGAATCAATAAGGTTGCTACTAAATGTATCCAAAAGGTAGATTATGGTGTTAAGACAAGTAACAGATTAAAGTTACACAATGGTATGTGTATCACTGCCCTAATGAACTACATTTCTTTCAATATTGTAATGTCAGACACAGTGAGTAGACATTTCAACGTCCACTAACAAATCTAGAGATAACCAGGTAATGTGTATTCAAACCCCATCTGACAATTATTTGTTTGTGTGGTTAAGAAGTTTGCCTCTCAACCACATGGTTTGGGATTCACTTCCACTGCATGGCAAGTGTCTTCTATTATTGTGGTATGACGTCAGCGACTGGGGAACTGACTGCTGACAGGAACCCGGAGATGACTGGAACTGGGAGCTGACTGGAAGAGGAAGAGGGGCAGAGGGAGCCACGATTGGGATTTCGTGCTTTTTGGAGCGGGGTCGTTGCGACGCGAAGACGTGCGAGGCGATCGTCCAGGTGAGGGAGAGGCAGCTGCTATTTCTAGCGTTCGTTGGGTCGGGCCAGGTGCGAGGACAGGATACCATAGGACAGACTCATGCAGTGGAAGGAAGATGAGGTAAGCCGTTTACTACTAATCACTCGCATTCACCACAAGCTATTTCGGCACCACGTGTAAAACTTCGCCGCGATGGCAGCTAAGATCAGAATCGCCAGTGACATGATCAGGCCTTTTAATGGGGACGGTGATGTAGTGGCCTGGATGCGAAAGATCAGGCTTGTGGCGAGACTGCAAGGGATAAGCGATGTGGCGAGTCTTATGACACTATACTTGGAAGGAAGCGCCCTGACCCTGTATTTAGAGATGGACAAGGAAGAGAGGTTGAGTGCGGAGAAGATTGAGCAGAGATTGAGAGAGGCATAAACGGAGTGTGAGTATACTGCCTTTGTTAGGCTAGGGACTGTTAGATGGGGGGGGGGGAGAGAACAGGTGGACGAATACGCGGCGGAGGTGCGGAGGCTGGCCATGCTGGCTGAGTTTATGGGAGAAGGCCTGGACAGAGCGGCATGGCTGGCGTTTGTGAGTGGGTTCCTTGACGACATAGGGATTCAGTTACAGGAACTGCCTGGTGGGAGAAAGATGGCGCTCAGCGAGCTTGTAGCACAAGCTCGCATGTTGACGCAATGCGTCGGATGGAAGACGATAGCGATGGCAGTGACGGAGGTGCGTACCGACGGACGACAGCCAGAGAAAGGCGTGAGGAAGCCTACCAAGCAATGACATTGGCTGTTCTCGGGCCGGTGTTTTAAATGTTAGGGGTCACATATGGCGAGGGAATGCACCGAATCGGGGCCCATCTGCTATCGATGTAGGAAGACGGGGCATATCGTCCGTGATTGCGACCAGGAAAACGACCGTGGGGAAGTTGCTGCCTCTCAAACTTTCCCCGCAACCAAGTAGGGGCGCTTGTGGAGACGCTGCCCATAGTCGAGGTCAAGGCCGAGGGGAAGAAGTTCAAGGCCCTCATGGACACGGGTTACATGACTACCCTCGTGACACCAAAGGTAGCGAAGAAATGGGATGGGGCGAGTAGCGTCCGGGCGGTCAACGGCAGAGAGATCCATTGCAAGGGCAGCTGCAGTGTGGAGATAGCGGTGCTAAGGCTACGGGTGATCGTAATCGAACATGTGATAGACGGGGTTGATGCCATGATGGGGATAGACGCCATCAACCGCCTTGGTGGTGTCCGGATTGCAGGAGATGAGGTCACGTTCGGAAGAGGGGCAGAGGGAGCCACGATTGGGATTTCGTGCCTTTTGTAGTAGGGTCGTTGCAACGCGAAGACGTGCGATGCAATTGTCTAGGTGAGGGAGAGGCAGCTGCTATTTCTAGCGTTCGTTGGTTCGGGCCAGGCACGAGGACAGGATACCACAGGACAGACTCATGTCTGCAGTGGAAGGAAGATGAGGTAAGCCGTTTACTACTAATCACTCGCATGCACCACAATTATAGCCTCAGATTTGGCTGAAGCCTTGTAAGTTGATATGTAGATGGAAACTGAAATAAGCTTATTATATATAATGTGTGTGTGTTTATGTCACAGTTATACAAGCAGTGTCATTTATTTCTAGTATTCTATAAAAAAAACATGTCTGGCCATTGGGAAATATTACTTTGTTTGGGAATAGGAGAGGGTTGATGAGAGGAAGGGTGTCCAACCATAGAAAATTTATCTCTGTAAACTTTGTCCAGTCCATACAAGCATAGAAAAGAGGACATTAAAATTATGCTGAATTCTGTATTCTGTTTATTCAATGTCTACATTTACATTGAGTATAAAAAAATAACCTTTGTTTTCTTAGGAAGCTTAAGGAACAATAAAATATCATCGAGAGACAAAGAAATAAACAATTTCTAAGAAATTCAAAACCTGGTCAAATTTTAACATAATTGAGTTTTCAGATATGAAGAGTGAGTAAAGAAGTACTTTTGTCATTTTGTTGTTGGATTACTGTCTGCAATGCCAAATTTAAACCCTGCTACATCACATACAATACAACATTTTAACATGTACTTTTGACGAATATTTGTCTACTATTGCTCAGAGGTTAGGCAGCCATGTAGTTGATTTCTCTGTTTGCTTATCAAAGTCAAGCAATGTAAGATGAGCTCACTTGCGTATCCTGCCCAGAGAGCACAATACAGTATTCTCCAATCCTTGATTAAGGCATTTAAATTACAATCTTTCTTTTCTTCCTGTTCGACAAACAATTTTTAGTATTTTATGTTTACATTTCATTTATTTGTTCTGTTAATTAATTTTTGATGTTTACAATGAAAAATGGAATAATTTCCAAATTAGATATAAGATGTTTTTGTTTCTGTTCTATTTTTATTAATTTATCAATATTACAAGCACAAACACTACCCTCTGAGTGGTTTTCTTCTAGTATAGCTACACTCTCCAATGGATTTTTTCCTAATGTATGTTTAACCCTTTCGTTACTGTATTTATTTTGAGATGCTCTGTGTTTCTTTCAATTACTTTAAATATAACAGAGAATTTAGTAAAATAACTTAGTTATCACTAAGCTAGCGTTAGGAACATAAATTGTGACTAAAGTTTGGTGGAAGATTTTAATTCAAAACTTATGAAAACAAGACATTTGTACTACAGAGCCAGAGGCGGTTTCAGCTGGGTTGGTAACAAAAGGGTTAAACACACACACATTAGCTGTAGTATACTTACTGAATCACTCTTGGTGAAAATTAAGGAAGCAATTTACTTCAGTCTATTTTTCATTTGTCATAGTTTCAGTAACAAGATACTTCTTATAAGATGAACATTTTAACCCCACCACATTCAGCTCTCAACATACAAGTGCCAACAGTTACTTGCATTTTTTTGTCTGATCTCTCTGTACCTTGGAACCTGACTGGCTGCTTGTTATATACCCTTACCAATATAACCTTCAAGCTTACAAGGACACAAGAAGCTTTCCTACTGCATTTCATTTTTTTTTTTCTTCTTTTCTTCTTTTCTTTCTTTCATTTGTCTCCTTAATCAAAATCCCACCAAAATTCAAGTTTTTCACATAAGCTTTATTTTGTATGTCAAGTAATGCTTATTTTGAAATGGCTACTTTATGTTGAAAGCAGTTTTTTTTTTTTTTTTTGTATATGTTCAAACCTTAGCTGAACTCTAATTAGGTTTTTAACCAAAAGTATATATCATAAGTTGTACTAAATTTTATTGAATGTTACTATAAAATATACCAGACTGTCTATTGTCTGTTTAGGGGATTGCCATCTTGGATGTTTAAAACAGAAATTAAAAAAGATTTAAATAAATAAACAAAATCCAGTTGCAGCAGCTTTCTCTGAAACTTGATTTCTTTTGCAGAGCTTGCTTGTGCTAGTTGCTTAATATAAGAGTGTCTGTTTGTATCAGATCATTTAGTTGTTGTTTATAATAGGAGAGTATGATCACAAGGTGGCTTAGCTGTGACTTCTGGTTGGTCGAGTGATTGCATAAGAAGTGTTGCCAACATAAAATCACAATTTTATGCTAAGTTTCAGTAGAAAAGATGCTAAAATTGCTAAAAAAATGCTAGATAAGAAAAAAAAAATGCTAAAGTTCAATTATTTTATAAAAATTTAATCTTTATTTATAATGTTAACATTCCTTAATTACATTTAGCATTAAAAAATAATTTCTTCAATTTCACTGGCTTGTTCATTGTCAGCTACAGTTTCTAGGTCTTGATTTTTGTATATATCTAAGGTCTCACTTTTGTTAGAACCTACCCTTTTAGTAGAACACCCTGTACTGATAGGAACTGTACTGTATGTAGATTTAGCCCACAAACAAACTGTAAAGCCAGAAATGTAGTCTATAGTATAAGATGTACAGAGGGATGATGCAGTAACAAGACAATGACGTACGTAGGGGAAACGGCACAGAGCATAGGAGAGCAGGTAAATGAACATTGGAGGGAACTTAAGGAAAAGAAGAGCTCATCGGTTCTGTACCAGCATGCCGAGCAGGAACACATAGGCTCACCCAACAACGTGGAAGTTAAAATCTTGTCCACATATAGAACAGACGCAGTGCTTAGACAAATTACAGAAGCTACACACATAACAGAAGATAAACCTAGCCTGAATAGGAAACTGGAATGGAACACTAGCATACACCTCCAACACACCACAACATATGACAGAATAAGATCCCCATAAACTGATAACAATATGAACAAAATATAATACAATACACAGATAAACAAATGGAATTAAATAACTATATACGTTGACAAAATTAAATTAAATTAAATACAAAAAACAAACAAACAAAAAAGAATAGAAAAAATAATAAGTATAAACACATGAACAAAATAAATAAAAACAAATTAAATGAACGTTTATAAACAGGGGATACAGGTAATACAGGCATTCCCCCCACACACACATGCACTTACTAAACATAGACATACATAGGGGTATAGGCATGCGCAAATAAAGACATATACAATAGGAATACAAAATACAAAATGGCTGATCGTTAGTAAGGAAAGACACACAAATAAGAAAGAAGAAAGCAAAGGACCACTGATGAGGTCACAGAAGTGTGACGAAAGAACTCTGGCCGAAATACAATTAATGCAAAAAAATAAAATAAAGCTGAAGCAAATTAACACCAAATATATAGTACGTATGTTTTTATTGGCTAAACCGGCAACATGACCATCTCTAAATACAACAATATCTGTTTCAACATACGATTTCACATCAAGAATCTTGCAAAACGAATATATAAACGTAAAAAATTTTATAGTAAGCTTCCTGTCTTGAACAATAATCTGATACAATCACGCAGTCCCATATTAAGTAACAACCATGCAAACATGAATAGCAATAACACAGAAATAACATAAATAACGCATGTGTATCCTAGATGTTTAATACAGAAATCTAAAAAGATATTTAAAGAAAAAATAATTTACAGGCTGAAGTGTTTATTCAAAACTTTTGTAAATATGGAGAACTGCAGCATAATTCCCCACTAAACAGGATGAGTGTAAAAACATTGTAGTTCACAAAATGTTGTTACTATTTGCATCTTTTTGAAATTTCTGCTGACTCTAGTTGATATGTCCTTAAAAGAAAAGTAGTTTTTGTCCTTGAAGAAAAAAAGACAAACTATATTTTGTTTTTATTCTTTTTTCCTTACTATTTCAAACAAACAATGGTGCTATACATTCTCTTTTCTACCCAGGGGTGTGGAATACACTGTAAATCCCCATATTTATTCCAAATTCTGATTAATCAACAACTACAACAAAAAATTAATTCAGTAACTGGCTGTGTGGTAAAAAGTTGGCTTCCCAACCACATGGTCTAGGTTCAGTCCCACTTCTATTATAGCCTTGTGAGAAGATCTGTGGATTTGGTAGATGGAAATTGAAAGAAGCCTGTCTGTGTGTGTGTGTGTGTTTGTGCTTGTGTGTGTGTGTGTGTGTGTGTGTGTACGTGTGTATGTGTGTGTGTCCTTCCCCACCACTTGACAGCTGGTGTTGATTTGTTTATAAACTAGTGACTTAACAGTTTGGCAAAAAGAATTAATACAATAAGTACCTAGTGTTAAAAAAAAAAAGTACTTGGGTCGATTTGTTTGACTAAATCCTCCAAAGCAGTGCCCCATCATGACCACAGTCCAATGACTGAACCATGTAAAAGATAAAGATAACTGATGTGAATGTTTATGTGTGAGGTTTGTAAAAAGTAGAAGTGATGAACGAGTGAATAGTCTTAAAGATGACGACAGAAAGTGGGCAACATTGTGACTAATAGTCACCACTGGATTTAACTGAAAAGATATGAAAGCCACATTGAGCATTCATAATAGACAAGAAAATTACATTTTTATGAAAATATATTCGTTTTACACAAAGGTCCTGTAGAATTTGTTGTTGGCACTCCGTTGCTTACGACATCAAGGGTTCCAGTTGATCCGATCAACGGAACAGCCTGCTCATGAAATTAACGTGCAAGTGGCTGAGCACTCCACAGACACGTACACCCTTAACATAGTTCTCGGGGATATTCAGCGTGACACAGTGTGACAAGGTTGACCCTTTGAATTACAGGCACAACAGAAACAAGAAGAATGAGTGAGAGAAAGTTGTAGTGGAAGAGTACAGCAGGGTTCACCACCATCCTCTACCGGAGCCTCGTGGGGCTTTAGGTGTTTTCGCTCAATAAACACTCACAACACCCGGTCTGGGAATCGAAACCGCGATCCTACGACCACGAGTCCACTGCCCTAACCACTGGGCCATTGTGCCTCCACCCTGTAGAATTAACCAGATAAAAATGCTGCCTCTTTCTCTATGACAGTTAAACTCAAAGAAATATTAATAATTAAAACTGATTTATTAAAACTTCTATTATAGAATTTTTTTACTTTCAGTTTTTAATATATCTCATTTCATTTTGTGGTATAATATTTGTTTTAAAATAATTTCGAAATTAAAGTTGAAAATTAAATTCCTGATCCTGGTTATTCAGTACATAATGTAAGCGTAATGGGTACTTAAATAGGGCCATCAATCCAGTTCAGTTTCATTTATATATTTATTCAAATTTCTCTTCATGTTAAAAACACAGAGAATTTCCTCCAACATGAGAGAGGAGTTAAATTGTTGGTAATGAATATAGCAACCTGAAGGATAATCATTCTTTCTAATTTTAGAAGAAGGCCAGCAATTTTAAGAGGAGTGTCAATTACATGGACCTCAGTGTTCAGCTGGTACATACTGCTGAGCATTTTATTTGGCATATTAGCAGTTTTACTAGCTCCTTGCTTTAATGAGTTATAATAATTCTTTCTAATTCTGGCATAAGGTTAGCAATTTTGAGGGGAGAGAAAACTTGATTACATTGACCTCAGTGTTCAACTGATCCCAAATAGATGAAATACAAAATCAACTTAGGCAGAATTTGAACTCAGTGCAAAGGGCCAGAAAAAATGCTGCTAAGCATTTTGTATGACTCTGTAATGAGTCTGGCAGCTCATGGCCTTGACCTGAATAATACTCATCAGCATCAACATCGTCGTTTAACGTCCGCTTTCCATGCTAGCATGGGTTGGACGATTTGACTGAGGACTGGTGAAACCAGATGGCTACACCAGGCTCCAATCTGATTTGGCAGAGTTTCTACAGCTGGATGCCCTTCCTAACTCCAACCACTCAGAGAGTGTAGTAGTTGCTTTTACGTGCCACCCGCACGAATGCCAGTCAGGCGGTACTGGCAACGGCCACGCTCAAAATGGTGTATTTTATGTGCCACCTGCACAAGAGCCAGTCCAGGGGCACTGGCAATGATCTCGCTCGAAAGTCCTTACACATGCCGCGGGCACAAGTGCCAGAAAGGCGACGCTGGGCACAGGTGCCATCACAATTTCGCTTTCGCTTAGATAATTTTTAATACAAATACAAGACCAGAAGTTTGGTCGGAGCTGATAATAGACTGGTATTCATTTTATTGATTTTGGAAGCAAAAGTTGATCTCAGAATTGAACTCAGAACTCAAAATCAGAGTAAACACTGCAAAGCATTTACCCAATGCTGCAATGATTCTGCATATCCATCACCCTAATAAAAACTTTCAAATTTAGACACAAGGACGATAATTCTGAGAAGGGCCAATCAATTGCATTGACCCCAGTACATGTGTGCGTGTGTGTGGGAGGTTGTAATATTCCTAAGTACCAAATTCCCTAAATTGCACAGCACTGTCATGCAATATGCTCAAAATATGTATCTACTTTTTAACCTTTTAGCATTTAAATCAACCATATGTGGCCCAAACATTGGTTCCTAATTTTGGCACAAGACCAGCAATTTCGGGGGAGGAGTCAATTACTTTGACCCCAGTATTCAACTGGTACTTATTGAAAGGGCAAAGGCGACCTCAGTGGAATTTGATCTCAGAACATAAAGACAGATGAAATGCCGCTTAGCATTTTGCCCAGTATGCAAACAATTTTGCCCGGTATGCTAACAATTTTGCCAGCTCATTGCCTTATCTTGACCAAATATTCTGTTTTACATTCATATCATCCAGATCCAACTTCTCATATCAACCCTACAATGTCATTCTAAAAATAAACTGTTACATCGCCTAAATCTCACAGCCTTGACATAATGCATGATTAATTTAAAACAATGTGAATAAATAAGCTTTACATTTGAGAGTAATCTGACTGCTAAAGCGTTAAAAGAGTTTGCTGTTATCTCTCTAACCAAATAGTTTTCTATTGAAGGAGTTCTCTTCTACATATCAAACTTTAAAACCAGAAGCTCATTAAACGACTTAATCGTTTGTTTTACTACAACTACAGAATAGTACGTCACATAAAACCAGGGGTTCCTAGTTATGTTAGTATATCACCCTATTGAACATAATTGAAGTTTGGTTTATAGAACTGTATCTGGTGGATGGACACAACGTCATACAAATGGGCATGATACGAACGCCTGACCTTTCGATTGGTTACCGAATAAACTTTATCATCCACGTTTTCTACTGTCGTTAGTATCATTTAACTTCAAATCAACCTTCATTGAACGGACTCTTTTACTCTTTTACTTGTTTCAGTCATTTGACTGCGGCCATGCTGGAGCACTGCCTTTTAGTCGAGCAAATCGACCCTACTGGGAGGAGAGAACTGTGCTGTCACTTAAAGAAGGCCAGCTGTGGTATATCGTGTATGAGCGTCCGAAGTCGTTATAGAACATAAAACTGTTTACATTTTAGAAATAAAAACAAAATTATTTCCTTCCATCCATTTAGCGATACATACTATTATTTTATCAAAGAAAAATCTGACTGACATTGAAGTTTAAATTTACTTGCAGTCATCAGACTTTCTGTGTATGTGTGTATTACGAGTGGTGAATGAAAAAGTGAGTGTGTGTAAGAGAGAAAGAGATTAAAAAAGATTGAAGTGGGGAAAAAACAGTTTCATGGAAGGCTTTCCTCCCCGCCCCCGTCCGCATCCCCCTCGACCTCTTCTTCCTCTGCTGCTGCTGCTACTATTTTTTTGTTGGACTTTTAATCTATCTCAAATCAAACATCACCCGTTTTAAACAAAGAAGTACTCAATCAAAAATGCAGTCCTGGAAACGTCTAAAACTGAAATGCTTTTAGGAGTGGCTGTGTGGTAAGTAGCTTGCTTACCAACATGGTTCCGGGTTCATTCCCACTGCGTGGCACCTTGAGCAAGTGTCTTCTACTATAGCCTCGGGCCGACCAAAGCCTTGTGAGTGGATTTGGTAGACGGAAACTGAAAGAAGCCCGTCGTATATATGTATGTATGTATATATATATATGTATATATATATATATATATATATATATATATATATATATACATATATACATATATTTAAATTATGTCAGAAAAATGTTAGAAAAATGTTATAAAATCTTTTTGGTATATAAACATTGTATTTTGAGAAATAACCGGTTTCGTGTTGTCTTTTCAAATTTCTCTACTTCATTGTAACGTGTTCGCTCCAGTCTGAAAAAGAAGAGTTCTAGATAGGGGGAGGTAATTAGGGGTTTCTTCCGGTATAAGGGAGATAATCGAAATCTAGAAGGTGGTAGAATTTGATTAATTTACCATGGTTTTGTTCTATATTTTTTTCCTTTTTTTTCCCAGTGGGGTGATGAATTTCCTTATTTAAATGTGTTAGCAATGGTTAAGTTTGGGTTTGTATTTTTGAATGAAAAAGGTTTCCTTATTTAATCTAATCTGTGTTGGTGTTTTAAAGGCACATTGATAGAAAGGAAAGATTATAAATTGTGGTAGCATTTGTTTTGCGCATTTCTCAATATGATCATTAAAAGGTATCATTCGGTATTCTGGGTATGCAATCTGCTGGCGGTGCAGAGTGCATCTACGTCTGAGCGATAATCCTGTGGACCCTATGTAGTTCTCGTGGCAGCCCGAGCATCTTATTACATAAATAAGATTTTCTGAGGCACAAGTAAAGTTAGATTTAACTTTGAATTTGTGTCCCTCTTTGAAGAGGAATTCTGAACCTTCTAGAATGTTTCGGCATGTTGCACAATTTGGTCGACCACATTATTTTACTTTCGCATCTGTTGTTTCGGAAAATAATTTTGCCTTTGTGAGGATCTTTTTCAGTGATTTTGGTTGTTTGTGGCTTTTGATGATTTTGTGTGTGTGTAAAATTTCCTTTAATTTGGGGTCCTTATGTAGCATTGGTATGTTTTGGGTGATGATGGTGAAGGCTTCTTTGTTTCTGGGGTTGTATGTGGATATGTACGGCAGTATTTTCGGGGAATGTGTGTTGCTGTGTTTAACTTTTGTTAAGTTTTCTATGTTAATTTGTGATGCACGTCTGATTCCATCCTCTATGAGTTGAACTGGGTCAATTAGTGTGTTTTTGAGTTCTTGTAGTCTGTAGTCTCTAGTATTTTGTTCTGACACTATTGTGCATATCCTTCTTGCAAGGTTGAAGGGGATGTTTGTCTTGGTGTGTCTTGGGTGGCATGAATCAAATAGTAGATATTGTTTGGCGTCTGTGGTTTTGTAAAATATGTCCGTTTCTATTTTTAGGTTTACTTTTTTAATTAGTATATCCACTACATAGGGACACAGGATTATCGCTCAGACGTAGATGCACTCTGCACCGCCAGCAGATTGCATACCCAGAATACCGAATGATACCTTTTAATGATCATATTGAGAAATGCGCAAAATAAATGCTACCACAATTTATAATCTTTCCTTTCTATCAATGTGCCTTTAAAACACCAACACAGATTAGATTAAATAAGGAAACCTTTTTCATTCAAAAATACAAACCCAAACTTAACCATTGCTAACACATTTAAATAAGGAAATTCATCACCCCACTGGGAAAAAAAAGGAAAAAAATATAGAACAAAACCATGGTAAATTAATCAAATTCTACCACCTTCTAGATTTCGATTATCTCCCTTATACCGGAAGAAATCCCTAATTACCTCCCCCTATCTTGTACTCTTCTTTTTCAGACCGGAGCGAACACGTTACAACGAAGTAGAGAAATTTGAAAAGACAACACGAAACCGGTTATTTCTCAAAATACAATGTTTATATACCAAAAAGATTTTATAACATTTTTCTGACATAATTTAAATATATGTATATATATATATATATATATATATATATATATATATATATATATATATATATATATATATATATATATATATATATATACATACATATATACGACGGGCTTCTTTCAGTTTCCGTCTACCAAATCCACTCACAAGGCTTTGGTCGGCCCGAGGCTATAGTAGAAGACACTTGCTCAAGGTGCCACGCAGTGGGAATGAACCCGGAACCATGTGGTTGGTAAGCAAGCTACTTACCACACAGCCACTCCTAAAAGCATTTCAGTTTTAGACGTTTCCAGGACTGCATTTTTGATTGAGTACTTCTTTGTTTAAAACGGGTGATGTTTGATTTGAGATAGATTAAAAGCCCAACAAAAAAATAGTAGCAGCAGCAGCAGAGGAAGAAGAGGTCGAGGGGGATGCGGACGGGGGCGGGGAGGAAAGTCTTCCATGAAACTGTTTTTTCCCCACTTCAATCTTTTTTAATCTCTTTCTCTCTTACACACACTCACTTTTTCATTCACCACTCGTAATACACACATACACAGAAAGTCTGATGACTGCAAGTAAATTTAAACTTCAATGTCAGTCAGATTCTTCTTTGATAAAATAATAGTATGTATCGCTAAATGGATGGAAGGAAATAATTTTGTTTTTATTTCTAAAATGTAAACAGTTTTATGTTCTATAAATTGATATGTTTTTAATATATTTCAAATATTATAATAATTATCACTCCTATTCTTATAACATAATATTTAAAAAGTAAAAATAACTTTAAACGTGATATAATAAAAGAATATATTATTTCCTGGCTTCCAATGTATTAAAAACCCCATATTAACTTCTTTGCGGTGATATCTTGAATGAGGAATTTTATGCTGACAGTTCTAATATAAGCGATATATTTTTTGTGAAATATTGCCTTTCGGGATTGATACAGAAAGTGGTAGTTGTAAACCTCAAGATGATTTGATATCCATATATATAAATTTAAATGTGAAACAATGAATAAATAAATTGTATTTTCCATCTTTTTTGGTATTTGAAAATGCGAACTAACTTTTCAAAGATATGAGAAATTTGAAATAATGGTGTGGGGATCGAACCCCAACAGCAAGACATTCGGTTAGGGATCATGAGTGAACCACCATTTCCACGTGACTTATTTATATATCGACTAATCATTGTGAAACTATAAGCGTCATATGGGCTCCAAGGACGATCTAAAATTCGCCCCTTTTTCACCCAATAAAAATTGTTTCGCGCCTATCTCGGTCAGGCAGCAAGGAGCAGATGATCTCGGGCTCTTACAGAAGGTAGACTGCTTAGACCAGACCACATCAAGCAAGCAACGACTTCGGACGCTCGTACACGATATACCACAGCTGGCCTTCTTTAAGTGACAGCGCAGTTCTCTCCTCCCAGTTGGCAGTTATATCAGCATCTTTCTTTTATAAGCAACCAACGCAGTAAATTATGTCCAGGAATGAATGTTAAAAATTCTTGAGTTTACTTCATTTTTTTATACACGCAGCTAGCTAGACCATACGACGGTGGTTTTCCATAAATAACCACCACTACAATGGCGACCAATCCCCCTCGCAACATTAGTGTCGAGCTCGTGAAAACCAAATCTCCAACGTAGTAATTGTACACGACACAGAAGGCAAGCAAACAGCAGTAAAATTAAAGGGCCAGATGCCGAAAGCGCATAGCTTTTACTACTGCAACCCACTCCACCTTTTGACCTACAGCGTTGATATGCTTATAGGGAGTCTATTAACGGGTTAGACAAGTATTTTTCAGTCATAAATTTTTGTCCACGCGACATAGCAGTTAAAACCAACTGTTCAATGCCAAGGAACGTTTCGTCCACCTTCGAATGCATGATTTTGGAGTGAATTTTATCTAAACCTTTCCGAGTTCACAGTAACAACTGGTATTCAATCTCTTCATATCCTTTTCGTTTTGAGTGATTCCATATAAATTGCGCTTAAATATAGCAACAGTCCCGTTTCTTCTGAAAATAGCACCACTATACAGGCAGGTTTGTCCTTCACTTTACTTTCATTCACTGCAGTTCCTTTAATTTGGTATTCGCAGCTCGAAGCAAATTTTGCAGTGGATAAAATTTCTTCGGATACGCGCCCAATTTCACCTTTTAACCAGTGTCCAACCTCAAGCAGTGAAGTCAAAGGTTTGATTACAAACCCTCCCGATTCCACATCTTATCAGAATATGGAAGCAGAAAATTTGTGACGTACTTCTACATCCAAACAAAAACGTTTTCACTAACTCTTTCACAAGATAGTCTTAGGTAATTAGAAGCCTTTCCTAACTGTTGAGAAGGATTAAAAATTAGTAATGGATAACCCGCTTGAATAGTCTGTATTTTATCGCATCTACTGTCAACCATGCAAGCCAGTTTAACACCTAAAATGAGCAGAGATCTATTACTCAGTTGACCGACTTAGCAGATGATATTATAGATATTTCCTTTTCCAATATTTCTAACGCTGAAACTCATTAATTTCTTTCACTTCCTCTGAACTGACAACATTTCGTAAAATGACTGAAAACAAAATGCAGTTTCGGACAAAATCGCGCAATTGCAATTACGTCAATATTCTGTGCTCTCGAATTCTCGTTGCCGAAGGACTTCAAGAAATCGTTCATTTAGCCCTCGCGTGAGACCTATATTTTGTTGGTATCACAAACATTTTGGTATCAACGCACACAGATGCACTCAATCATGTTCTTGTAAATTAGTCATTCAACTGCAGAACAAACGGCAGCATCATGGACTAAGCGCGACTACATCTCAATAAGCCACGTCTTTTATATATTTACGACACAATTTCTAAATACTGGTTCCTGGTACATACGGGAACAGATCGTAACATTTGGTCAGTGAAATTTGTATGCGAATCGCGAAAACCGATAGCGATAACCTTACTCCTATTCCCACTTATGGTGAGAAATCTATGACCTTTGATCTTAATTTGCGAATTTTTCTGATTGTGGATTTTCCACATCCCATTATTGGCGACGATTTCCCACATCACTTAATCTTTTCATTAATTTGAAACACAAGAGACAGATAGACTATGAAATGGATTTGTTAGCACAAGGTATGAGCACCAAATCTGCTACCGTCAGTCCTCTTTGTACCCCTACATCTAATCGTTATCACATGATTCTTTAAAAATTTCGTACCGTTTTTAATAATAGGTATCCAGAAATTTCGCACCGTTTTTAATACTAGGAATCCAGTACACTCGATTACGCGTCATATCATCACTAAAGGATCCCCTGTTTCATCGCGACCTAGATGACTCGCTGCTGACAAACTAAAAATAGCTAAGGACGAATTCAGCTACATGATGGAGAATGAGGGACGCATTCCTGTGGTAATTGGTCTTCCCCACAGCACATGGTTCCCAAGAAGACTGAGGGAGATTGGTGTACTTGTGGCGACTACAAATGATTGAATGCTTTAGCTGTTCCTTATAAATAACTAATTCATTCTATCCACGATCTCTCAGCTTCTTCACATGGCTGTATTGTTTTTTATTTTTTTTTTTTTTAATTGATTTCGTATGTGCCTATTATCAGATTGTTATAGAACCTGCTGATGTTCCTAAAACTGTTATTATTGTTCTTTCGGGAATTTTCGAATTTCTTAAAATGCCTTTTGATCTTAGAAACGCTACGTGGTCTACACTGTGTTTGCCTACCTCGACGACCTGTTGATTGCCAGTCCAACAAAAGAGCAGCTTGAACAGAATTTAGAACAACTTTTTACGAGGTTACCACAGCACGGCGTCGTAATTAACCATGGTAAATGTCTTTTTGATGTTTCTTCCATCATGTTTTTAGGACATATTATTGATAAAGGAATCTGGCCGTTGAATAAAAATGCAGATGAGATAATAAATATTCCTGTTCCTACATCACTGAGGAATTTGCAAGAATTTCTTAGTTTTAACTTCTATAGGTGATTTATCCTGCATTTCACAGAGACTGTATATCTACTAATAGAATCACTACATCATCGTAAACAAGGGGATAAAATTATTTCTTTAACTTCAACAGAATGTAATGACATAAAAGAAAAATTAACATGATGTATATCCTGCCAAAATAAAAATAAAAAAGTTCACCGCCTAATCATTTGCTGTTGCTGACGCTCGTTTTAAACATACCCACATAGATATGGTTGGTCCTTTACCCCTTGCACAGGATAAAATGTATCACTTGTATAAACTATTTTTCCAGATAGCATGATGCCATACCGATTAAGGACGACGTATCATCCATTCCAGTCACAAACGTCCCAATGGCTGACTGAATTTTGCATTTTGGCACACTCATAGTAGCAATTGACAATGATCGTCGATTCGAGTCCAGTTTTTCGCCGACTTTTATAATCTGTTAGGTACAGAAAGAATTCGTACTACAGCTTATCACTCCGTGTCTAACGGAATGATGAAAAGTTTTCATCGCCATCTTAAAGCAGTTTTAAGAGCATATACCGATTCGGACAGAGTAACCAAAAGTAGTAGAAGAGTTCAGTAGCCAGTTAGCTACACCAAGACTTACGTAAAGTTTTTTTTTTTTTTTTTGCGGTTGCTTAAAAAAGAAACCTACAGAATTGTTTGCATATCTTACAATTTTATTGCTTAATCTTTGATACATGAACTTTATCTCAACATTTATTCTTCATTCAATCCATATGATTTTGTTTGGTTTTTTTTTTTTTTGCATTTGTGTTGGCATATTGTACTCTATGTAATTTTGCTATTTTTTCACTTCATTCTTCTCGCTTATACCGTAAATCACCGAGAGCAAACTACTGTAGGGATTCGAACCCTAATCGCAAGATGTTCAATTGGGGACCATGAGTGAGCCACCACAATTTCACATGATTGATTTTCTTTTATTTCCTAATAAATAGGATACATAGAGGGGACGAACTAGGACAGACAAGGGGGAACATATAGATCGTTGAGCCTTTTTACAGATGATTTAACGAATGATTTTAACATGAGAATAATATATTATAATGTGATGATGTTATTGTTTTTAAAAATTGGATTACTTTTGGGTTGGGGGGTGTCCCAATAACCCACCGGTTGATTTTTTTTTTCCTTTTTCTTTTCCATTTCTTTTCCTTCTATGCCCGGTCCGACCGTGTTGGCATGGCCCCTTGCATACACAACTTTCTTGCGACATCCTTCCATCTTTTGGCAAATACTCTTTGCGACAAGCTCCTCCTCTCCAGACGGATCTTGGAAACAAGATGGGCGGTGAAGTAGTTCACCAGCCCTCGTCTGGAGATGAATTGTCCTGTCGCAATTCCTTCGAGCGCGTCTTCCATACCGTTTCTTTCACTATGGTTATTACGCAGAGAAATGCCGCCTTCCTCTCTTTGGAAAAGGAGGAAGGCGGTACCATCTTAATCATGGACTCAGTCGAGAGTCGTACTCTTTCTGTATCCGACATCAGCTGTTCGGCATAGGTTATCAAATCACTCAGCTCCCCACAGTGAACGAAGGCGTGCGTCACCGTTTCACTGGCCCGCCCGCACCTCGGACATGTGGGGGAGGTGTCAAACCGTGTCTTGACAATCTTTCCCGAACCGGTAACGCCGATCGGTAGCACAGCCAGGCCAAGGATTTCTGGTAATTATCCAGGAGTCCCGACCCGAAGGTCCTCCCGAACAGGCTGGTTAGCTGTCTCTTGTCGAAGCCCAGACTCTCCCCCAGGACATCATTAGACTTAAGCTCCACCAACCCGCTATAAATATCCGCTGTGGTAACCCTGCTGCTAGCATTACTCACTCGAGAGAAGAGGGAGAGCGCTTGTTTGTACTCAATCTGCCATTCCCCCGTCTTGGGTCTTCGTCTGATCCATGCTCCTAAGTCCCTCAGGGACCCATACTTTGGGAAATCCTGCTCGGCAAGCGTTGACCACACCTGCTCACCATCTAGGTGGCACCGGAGATGCCTCAGCCTCAGCGCGTGCTTGCGCATCATCAGCCAGGGCATCCCCAGCCCACCCTTTAGCGGTTTCTGATAACAGATGGAGCGCCACAAAAAGTGGAAAAGGATCCGCTCCAACTTGTTCAGCCACAAAACAGTGCAAGGCACGACGGTTAGGCGATAGGTTATCACAGATGCTATGAAAACCTGTGCAACCTCCGCCCTTCCCAACAAGGATAACCTCCTTCCAGACCACTTCTGGGCTACGGCTGTCACCTTGCTCGCCACCTCACTCCAGTTCTTCTCCACCTGGAGGTCCGGTCCAAACCAGACCCCGAGCATTTTAACCGGGCCCTCCGTCCAGCGCCCGACGACGCTGTTGGGAGGCATCGACTTGCCTCTCCAGGTGCCGAGTTGCAAGCCGACTGATTTTTCCTGGTTAATTTTCGCCCCTGCTACCGTCTCGTATCTTTTGGTGGCGTCCTTTAAGTGAGGTAGACGCCCTTCGTCTGACACGATGATGGTGACGTCATCCGCGTATGCCGTCACGTTCCTTCCGTTACAAAGATCATGCGGGTCCTCCCCCACGTCCCTCAACTTCCGCAGTAATGGCTCGAGTGCCAACACGTACAGAATCGGGGACAGGGGGCAGCCCTGACGAACCGAACGCTTAATCGCGAAGGGGTTCGAAAGGAACCTATTCACCCGGACTGTTGATTCGATGTTGTCGCACATGGCTTTAATCCAGCCTCGGAAGATCGGGCCAAATCCGGCCGCTCGAAGGACAGCCGCCAGGTATCCGTGGTCAACCCTATCGAACGCCTTAGACTGGTCCAAATTCACCAGTGCCCCACCGTTGCCAACCCTAACTCTCTTTGCGAGCACCTTGGCCAAAATCTTTAACTCTGTGTTTAACAGAGTTATGGGCCTAAAGTTATTAACGTTATCCCCCTTGCTCGTGTCCTCCCATTCTGCTGCCAATTCGTGTACACACTAGCCAGTATGTCCCCGAACAAGTCTGGCATGCTACTGTAAAACTCGTAGGGAAGACCATCCAGACCCGGCGACTTTTCCCGGGGGCTTTCGGAAAGCATCTCTCTGATCTCTTTGGCTGTGATTGGTCCTTCGCAGCGCTCAGCGTCACGAGCCGAAAGACGTGGGCCGCCGTCCAGAAAATGCCGTAAAGCATCCCCATGGTCCAATGTCCCGCTCCTCCCGAACAACGTGGCAAAGTGCTTGTGAAAGGCCTTGCACATCTCCTCCTGTCCTTGGATTTCCTGTCCGGACTCATCTATCAAAGACCCGATCGTAGCATCAATGCCACGACGGGTTTCTTCCGAGCGAGCCCATCTACCTTCACGGCCCATTGCACGTGTCCTAGCTCGGACTCTGCATCCTTCATGTTTGGCATTGAGGTGTCGGTCCAGTGCCGATCTCGCCGCCAACACTTGTGACGCAGAGCCCGTTCTCAATGCCTCGTCTAATGCCTTAACTAAATCCATTTCTATTCTAGTCTGTTCTAGAGTTAACTGTTTGCTAAATCTAATTGACTCAATTCGAAGGGCTCTTTTGAGGGCGCTCCATCACCAGTTGTTGATAACAGCGCCGGTAAGCGCCCTCTTCACTAACTCCTTAATCTGGCTACGGTAAGCCTTGCAATCCAATATAGTCTTGTTCAACTTCCAGTAGCCAGATCCCTGTCTATGTACCTTATCTATATTCACCTTACACGTCACTAACTTGTGATCTGTGTAGGGTACGTATGTAAATTGTGGACAACTGAAACTGTGACTATCTCTAGTGCTTACCACTATCCTGTCTATGTAAGACCTGACCATTCCGTCACTTCCTGTCCAGGTCCACACTGGAGTGTTCGGGTGGTCAAGTCTGTATTGATCTGCCAGCCTGAAACGCTTCAGCAGATCGATGAGGCAAGAGTTTCCTTTTCTATCTGTTGAGCCCACGCTATCTATGCGTGCATCCAGTATAGCGTTGAAGTCACCTAGTACCACTAGTGTCTTGGATGTTACCAGGAAATTCTCCAGGCGTTGAAAGAAGCCAACCCGTTTGCTTGCATTACTAGGCGCGTAGATGCCCACCAGTCTGACGGCCTTACCACTGTATGTTAGATCCAGAACGACCAACTCGCCTTCTGGGTCCACGAAGATTGTACTTACTTGCATGACCAAGCTTTTACGGATCAAGACAGCTACCCCTCTGCTCCCTCCCTCCCGGCTAGAAGAAATTATTTTCTCGTAGCCGTTCAGGAGTGCAGAGAAGGCCTGCAGCTTGTCCAGCCTGGTCTCTGTAACAACCATCACATCTATATCATGTGACCTGAGGTCGTCGAGGAGGCACGCCTGCTTCCTCTTCGAGTTCAAGCCACGCACGTTCAAACAAGCAATATCCAACGCAATCATTATGAGTCATAGAAGAAAAGAAAGCTACCTTACCCTCATTTATCTTGTTGTTAGGGGAATGGTTCTCAAAACATTTGAAACCATTCCCCTACGCTCATCCTTTTCGTCTAAGAATGGCTCCATCGGCGGGTCGAACACCTTTGTTTGATTTTTTAATAAATGTATGTCTTTGGGGTGTAATTTCACCATGTCGTAAAATAATGTTCTAGCAATTTTTGCTATTACGAAAGGGCTTTGAACATAGTCATTTCTATAGACTAGGGATTCTCGATGGGGTCTAATGACCCCATCTAAATAAATGTTCTTGGCTTTGTAAGACACTGTTACTAGATCACTGGATTCGGGGATGTTTATGGATATGTCTATGAAGGACATTTTCTTTTTTTTCCTTTCTGTGTTCAGGGGCTTGGGTATTTTAGCTCGAATTGCTTTCGGGGAATCAGTTGTTTTTTTTTGTCTCTTCCTAGAGCACACTTTATACTCGTCTGTAGTCACACTTTTTTCTTCTTCACTATCCGTAATGTACTCCTCTCTTACGTGTGTTACCTCTTGGTGGGATGAACTCCTGGTAACAGCCTCCTTGGCTGGGAGTTCACCCTTTTTGGTAGGTGCGTTTTTTTCCGCAACCTCTGTATCCAGGGGCGCACTTTCTTTGTTTTTTCTATTGTTTTCAGGTACATCCTTTTTTGCTTCAGGTTTTTTTTATTCTGTTTTTTTATCCTTTGGGGTAACTTCCTTGGAGGTGGAGGGGACAGGTGTAGGTTGGTCTGATTTCTTGTTTTCGGGGCACTTCTCTTTTATGTGGCCCTTCTTGCTGGTTTTCTCCCTTCTACGTGAATAGAGATGTTCATGTCGTTCATTACAATAGTTTCCGGTAAATCCTCCAGGTCGATGCTTGTGGCTTGGGCCAGAATCTCTAGGGTCTGACCTCGCCAATTTAGTGGACCGTCTCGTATTATTTCGATTATTTTGATTTTTTCCTCTCTCCTGCGGAGGAGGGTGGCCAAAATCCATCCTACCTCTGCTTCAGGAGGGATGTTTTTAATTTTAATCCTGGATGTTCTCCGTCCCAGGTATAACGGTAGCAGCAGAATATTTCCACTTTGCAAAGTTCGAGTCGAATATTCTCTTGCACGTTCTGACGACTCGAACCTTGCTTCCACAGTTGCGAATTTCATTCCCCTTGTTAAATATTTAATTTCGATCATTGTTGAACCGAGACATTTTTCAATCGTCCCCTCCTCCAAGTGTTCAAATTTCTTTGTCTCTACATTGTAGGTTTTGTAGATAATTGTTCGTTCTTTTATTTTGTTTTGTAGTTCGCTTGGAGGTGAGATCTTAGCTTCACCATCTTTTTCTGTTATCATCCCGTAAAACTTCTGTATTTCTTCAATTTTAAATTGAATTATTTCACGACCGCCAACGGCCGCTGCAAAATTCATATTATTTTGGACCTCCATAGAAGCCATTTCCTTTTTTTTTAAATAATTTTTTAACACAACACAACTCCGTCTAACGGAGAGATAATCGTTTGGTTTAACATCAACACAGTTCACTTGAGCACAAAATTCCTTCCCCCGAAGGGGGAGGATCACAGTTCACAGTACAAATAATATAATATCAAAGTCACCCTTACGGGAACAAGCGAAACACAATTAACAACAATATCAACAGCACGCAAAGCAAAACAACCAACCTTTCGGTGAAACCATCAAAATACGAACGACTCAAGGAAACGTGATTCAGTTTCACATGATTGATCAACCAATCAGCGTGAAGTTGTGGTGTCATATGGCTCCTAGGATGATCCAATATCGCCCCCCCCCCACATTCACCCAATAAAAACTGTTTGGTGCCTAACTCTGTCAGAAGATATCGAGCACTCAAGCTGACTACCAAGACCACGCCATGAGCACTATGACAGACCACCTTGGTCAAGAAACGACACACACAATGTACCACCACTAGCCTTCCACAAGACACAGCACAGTTCTCTCCTCCAGTCGGCGATTATATTATCAGCTTCTTTTTAATGTAAACAGCCAACGCAGTAAATATGTTTAAGGTCAAAAGTTCGTGCTTTGCAAAACAATGTTGAGAAGCGGAGAGTGTTGCTCGCAGCCATACGACGTTGGTCTTCATCAAACAACCACCACCACAATGGCGGCCAATCCCCCTCGCAACATTGTGGCCAAGCAATCTTACTATAATAGCGTATTTAAATCTCGGACAGCACCTGCACGATATTTCTGGTCCAGCCTCATTCCAATACTTCAAGACTCTTGTTTGATATATCTGTGCAACATCATGAGAAGTTTGCTGGAGAAGATGCCTCTTGGATGTTGCAGACAAGAACAATACATTGAAAATGAATGTAACGTCGCATTCTCCTAGCAAGATTAAAAGCCTTTTTGCTATCGTTTCCTCTGCCTTTTCAGGCAATCTTGGGGAACCTTAGCATAATTACCAGGTCAGCATGACAGAAGACGCACCAAAAAGCATCAAACACAAAGAAAGGTAAAAATAATAATTTTTATGACGTTATGAGTTTACCTTTGCCATGTACAACTAAGCACTAATCCTCATTGAAAATACTGTACATTCTATGACTAGAAAGGATTTTGAAATGTAGACTACCAAGTCCAACACGAACTGTGGATGCAACTCTTAGACAAGATATTCGTTACACCACTAACAATAGCATTCAACACTTGGAACAGTCTGTTTACCAAAATTAAACACTTTTGGTTCTAGTTAAAAGAAGCTTCTACAAGGATCAAACAATTGATAACTGACTCGGGAGAAAAAAAAATTACTTTACGCTTCTAATTTGATGAAATTCGTTCACTCAAGTAGATTACTGTTGCAGTGACTTCATCTAGAATTACTGCAATACTGTTCACCAGTCGTAGGACTGCTCAGTTAGTATCTAAACTGCCATTCAACGTTGTACATAATGTCCGTCTTGTTAGCAATATTGCCGAAGGATTTGAACCAGGAGAGATTCTTAAGCAGGCCAAGCTAATAATTTCTTTCTAATTTTGGCACAAGGCCAGCAACCTCCAGGATAAGAAGCCGATTACATCGACTCTAGTGCATTATTTTATCGATAACGAAAAGAAGAAAGGGGAAGTCGACCTCGCCGGTATTGGAACTCAAGACGTAAAGAACTGGAAGAAATGCCTCTAAGCATTTTGTCCGATGCGCTATTGATTATTGTTAATCCTTTCTACTATAGGCACAAAACCTGAAATTTTGGAGGAGGTGGCGAGTCGATTAAATCCACCCTAGATCTTGGCTAATACTAATACTGTCAGTTCTTCCCTACCCACAAAATGTATCATGGACCGGTAATATTTCTTAGTAATATTAATTTATACCAGAAACAATATATATATAACGAATATAATAAAAGTTGACAATTTTTAAAACTTATATTTATTTTGTAAACAAATAATACAATATTGCATAAGCATTTTATCAGTACTTTATGTTTCTTTCTTTTCTGGAAGCTCGCCGCGTATCGGCAGCTGATAGCTCGCGGACTATCACTTTGAGTAGCACTAGTTTACTGTACTGATATTTCTCACGCGGGGGAATCCCCGTGAGCAAAGAAAAAAGGCGAGCAAATAAAACCCAAGTTGGTTTTATGAATGCAAACTACATTTTCTACTTCATAATATGGGAGAGCAGGTACAAAAATTCAACAACTTGTTTAGGCATGTTTTGATATTTATCAGTTTGACAAGAACTTGATATACCCTAACCCTAACCCTAACCCTAACTACAGAAATATTTTGAAGTTTTTGCCCGAATCATAATGTCCGTATTTTTCCGCGTATTTAGGAAAAAAAAATCTGGAAAAAGTAATTTTAAAATGCCGATTTTTTTTTTAACCAATCTTTTTTGCAGATTCGTATTCCATCGTATTTCATCGACCGCGAAAGGAAGAAAGGCAAAGCCGACCTCGATGGAATTTAAACTCAGAACGTAAATCCGGAAGAAACTATGCTAAGCATTTGATTCAGCGTGCTAACTAACTATTCTGCCGGTTCACCACCTTTATAATAATTCTTTCTACAATAAGCACAAGGCCTGAAATTTTTGAGGGAGGACCTAGTCGATTTTATTGGCCCCAGTGCTCAACTGGTACTAATTTTATCGAGTCCGAAATGATGAAAGGCAAGGTTGACCTTGGTGATATTTGAACCCAGAGCGTGAAAACGGACGAAATGCCGCTAAGCATTTTGTCCGATACGCTAGCACTTATTATTAGCAATAGCAACGATAATTTTCTAATTTTGGCACAAGTTCAGCAATTTTTATGGTAAGGGCTAAGTCGATGGTATCGATAACAATATTAGACTGGTACTTTATTTTACCGACCTCGGAAAACTGAAAAGCAGGCGCGATTTGAGCTTAACACAAAGAGCCACTGGTATTTTTTTGTAATTTTGGTACAAAGCCAACGTTAGGGGGATGGGGAACGAATTTGACAAGACAGGAGGGCAAGACTCCTCCCCCCCCCCCCCCACCAAAAAAAAAACCCTTTAAAATTCCCCCTCCTTCGGATACGGGGAGGACGAATCTGCAAAAAAATTGGCAAAAATCGACTTTTTTAAATTACCCCACTCCCATTTCCTTCATTTTTTTTTTTACTTTTTTTCAGATTTTTTTTCTAAATATGCGGAAAAATACGGACAAAAACTTCAAAATATTTCTGTAGTTAAGGTTAGGGTATATCAAGTTCTTGTCAAACTGATAAATATCAAAACATGCCTAAACAAGTTGTTGAATTTTTGTACCTGCTCTCCCATATTATGAAGTAGAAAATGTAGTTTGCATTCATAAAACCAACTTGGGTTTTATTTGCTCGCCTTTTTTCTTTGCTCACGGGATTCCCCCGCGTGAGAAATATCAGTACAGTAAACTAGTGCTACTCAAAGTGATAGTCCGCGAGCTATCAGCTGCCGATACGCGGCGAGCTTCCAGAAAAGAAAGAAACATAAAGTACTGATAAAATGCTTATGCAATATTGTATTATTTGTTTACAAAATAAATATAAGTTTTAAAAATTGTCAACTTTTATTATATTCATTATGTATATTGTTTCTGGTATAAATTAATATTACTAAGACATATTACCGGTCCCTGGCACATTTTGTGGGTAGGGAAGAACTGACAGTAAGCCACATTAGATAGTTTGAGAAGTACTGCAGTAAACTACATCGTCCCCACCACCATCGTCACCTATTGTATTTACTCCAACCAACAAGTGAGCCTTCAAGTGGTGCGACCTACGAGAAATTGCAGCTAAATCTCCTTTCAGGCACACACCAGCCGTCTTAAAAAAAAAAAAATAGAGAAAATACATTGAGTAATGCCGTCTTGTATATACTTCTAATCAAGCAAGGATCAAAACTGATATGCTTTTGATTTGTCAGACTTGATCAGGAGCTAGACAACTGTGGAAGGATGAAAACTGAAGTCAATCACTCGAGATATATATATATATATATATATATATATATATATATATATTTAAAGTAAAATTGTAAGGTACCGCACGAGTGAAGGTATATAGGAAAGAGGATTTGAAAATGCAGAGGTTTTTTAAAGATGTTTATTAACTTGGCCGATCTTTTTTTAAAAAGTGAAACCGGTCAAGTCAAACATCTTTAAAAGACCTCTGCATTTTCAAATCCTCTTTCACACACACAAACGCACCTAATTAGGATAAAGTCATTATTTAATGATTTATCAGTGGTCAGCATACTAAAAATATCATGATGGTTAATTTATATTAAAATTATAATAAGGATGTTGAATGATTTCAACACCAGTCTGCTAGAAATAGACCACAAATGGTCTATGAACCACTTAGATTATTACTCGTGTTGTGGAGTAATAATCTAAGTGGTTCATAGACCACTTTGGGTCTATTTCTAGCAGACTGGTGTTCAAATCATTCAACACCCTTGTTTTAATAATATATATATATATATATATATATATATATATATATATATATATATATATATAGTGTAGTATATTGCCACTTATGTGTGGCTGACCCCTAGGGGTGGATGTGCAGTTACTGTTAATACTTCATTTAGAGAATTAACATTGCTTATATATATATATATATAGGAGTGGCTGTGTGGTAAGTAGCTTGCTGGCCAACCACATGGTTCTGGGTTCAATCCCACTGCGTGGCACCTTGTCTCCTACTGTAGCCTTGGACCGACCAAAGCCTTGTGAGTGGATTTGGTAGACGGAAACTGAAAGAAGCCCGTCGTATATATGTGTATATATCTTAGTGTCTGTGTTTGTCACCCCCAACATCGCTTGACAACCGATGGTGGAGTGTTTACGTCCCTGTAACTTAGCGGTTCGGCAAAAGAGACCGATAGAATAAGTACTAGGCGTTCAAATGACTGAAACAATTAAAGAGTATATATGAGATGAATTTATTGATAGATGACTGGTGGCAATTCTGTAAATAATAATATTCTATAAGCTTCTGGCTTATAAACAATCACCATGTATTGACTAAAGAAAATAGTCTAATATTGGGGTATATAAGACCCTCGACGGAAAAAGTGCGTTTTCTTTTGGGTTCGAGTCCCATGCGTACGCAAACCCACTTTTTCCGTCGAGGAGTTATATGTCCCAATATTAGACTCTTTTCTTTAGTTCCACGCACGCACGCGCGCGCGGTAAACAACTTTCGATAGCGAAATCTAAACATACACACACACTATGAGTAATAAAGTAAGTTCCTCTTTCTCTCCCCTTGCCTTCCTTTGTGTAATACTAGTTTCTTTTCTACCTCCTTCATTCTTTCTGTATATCTATATTTCAATTAAGTTTTACAAATCTCTAAAAACATTTGTAACTCGTATCATTTGCTTCCCCGTCAACTCTCTCTCTCTCTCTCTCTCTCTCCTATCTCACCTCTCTCTTTCTTTCTCCAACAACTACTGAATGCATGTCTAGAGTATACACGCTTTTCCCCCCTCTTGTTCGCCACTTCTATTTACTCTTTTCCACCAGCAGCTTCACTGTATCCACAACGTGGCGAACCAATCGTTGTCTTTTTTTATTGCTTATTATAGTCGCACATAGAACCGAACCAATCGTTGTTTAATCAAAGTGACCAGGCGTAAAAGTAAGTTTTTTAAAGTTAACTTCGACATAAATTACATGACTCTCTTTACAAAATATCTTCTATCTATACAGTAACTTTTATTTAAAACACAGTTATTTCACCTGACTTTGCTAGAGCAATGCACTTGTTTTGATGAATTCGTTTTTTTGTTGTTGCTTTTTTCTTTCTCTCTTTCTTTCTTCTTTGACACTCCATATTCATTATATTAAAATTGGGATACATTCGATATGAGTATTATAAATGTCAAGCGATAAACAAAAGCTGTTGTGGAAGACCAGAACTACACACACACACACACACACAGATGAAAAATATTTTTCATGTTAATTCAAATAACAAGGAAATGATTGGGAAACGAAGGAATTTGACAAGACGTGAATGCATCTATTTATTTATTGTACACCTAAACTCCACTCGAACCCACAGGCACGTGCATACATATAATTTGCATACATGTTCAATCTAAAAGGTCTTCGGTTTTTATTGCTTGTCAAGGCCAACATAGTAGATTACGTAGTATTTTCTGAGCATGTAGTTAAAAAATTCGATTCGCAGCCATGCGCTTGGTTCAGTGCCGCTGGACAGTACACCGTACCCAAGTGTCTACTACAAATGTCCCGGGCTGATCAATTTTTTGTTAAGTGAATTTGATAGACGGAAACAATTTTGAAGCTCGTCGTATGTATACACGAGCCTACGTCTTTCTTTATTACTGTTTACCGGTTTTGTTGTTCTTTTTACACTCCCAAAATCTAATAAGGTCAGCGAAAAAATTCTTTAGAAATGAATAGCATACGTAACACCGGGGTTAATGCTGTTTCACACCTCTCCTTAAAAGGGGGCGGGGAGTGGTGGTAGTGGGGGGTATTTATTTATTTATTTATTTATTTTGCATATTCGTGATCTGCGACATCTAAAATGTAAGAATCCGAAAAATACATTTTTCAAGGAGAGGTGCGAAACTGCATTAGCCCCGTAACACCTTTAGATATTCGTAGGTCGAGGCACAACAGATGTGCCCTTCTCACAAGCACTGATTATTTCTATTCCTAAGTTTCAGTAGTTCGCATTCTATTGTGATAATATCTTTTTTTTTTTTTTTTTTTTTTTTCGGTAATTCAAACATCTCTTTTTGTTTCCTCATAGCTATTTAAAATTTGGTATCATTTGATAATAGTTTTTACAAATACGTTTCAAATGATGCGGATTACGATTGTCTAGAAATTTCGCATGAGAAAAATGTTGGAGTGGGGTCGGATAATTCACACACTCACTTGGACTTTTGTTTTCTCGTACGTTTTGATGAGATGCGTGAAGTATCTCTCATTCTACTTTTTTTTTTTTTTTTTTTTTTTTTTTTGCCTCACCAAATTCCACAATAATTGTAATTTTCGGCATCTGATACGTAATGATAACGAAACTCAGTCAGTTGGGTATGTACACATCTGTAGTTACTTATGCTCAAGCATAACAAGACCCCAGTCTATGTTGAAGAATAAAAGATAATGTCCGCTCAGAACTTGCCTGTCTCTTTTCGGTCAAACTAAAGGGTTTGACCTGGTGTGAAATAAAAGAATAAAATATTCTAATAGGTGTAAAACAACTTGCTGGGAACGAATGTGTGTGTGTAATGTGTGACGATGTGAATGTGCCGAGCCCTCTCCCCACTCCCCCATTTTCGCGAGCGCGCGTTTTTTTCTTCATATTCGTTCGCAGCAAGTTGTTTTACACCTATTAGACTATTTTATTTTATTTCCCACCGGGTCAAACCCTTTAGTTTGACCATTTTTTCTCCCCCCCCCCTTTTATTTACGGGTTAAATATATCCAGGATGAAATTATCTAAAATGTTTTATTTTAAAAAGCTAACATAACGATCTTGTAGATGCCCTCCCATTGTTGTTGCTAAACCTCAGGTTGATCCTGTAAAGGAGAACTATGATACAATCAAAAGAATCTAAGCTATGACCATCTGATTAATTATTGCATTATCCAGCGTATCTTTTCATTTTATTCAATATAATAACTGGGATTTCAAAGAGATTTAGTTACTGTTGTTATGCATGTTTTTTTTTCTTTCAGACGTATTCAACTTATTTTAAATCGAGTTCAAGTCGGCAATACTTTTTGAGTGAAGAGAGTTCTCGAGGTTTGTAAATGCGTAGAGTTAGTGTGTGAATATACAAAGGCGGACCCAAGAGGTGGGGATGAGGAGCACATGTCCAACTCAAGAAAAGAAGTGCGCCCTTCTTAATGTTATTACGCCCTTTTCTCCTGGAATTGTATTCCCGTCTGACCTTGTTCCCTCCCTTCGAAAAATTCCTGGGACCGTGCCTGATATACGTGTATGCATCTGCATTTATATTCTATATGGGTGTGTCCCTTTCGTGCTTAGATGTTGGTGTGTATGTATCAGTTTTTTACGTGCATGTATACTTAATGTTCTTCAGACCACAAAGTCCTGTTTAATCAATGACATTCTAGCCTAAACTGTCCTGTCTTATCCTATCTAGGACTATATTGTCTAGTGTTTCTTTCCGTGTATACAAAAGTTGCTGAGACCCCCTTCGGTCATGACTGACCATGGGATTGCACCTAGAAAGTTACCCTTCCAAGCACAAATCCGGACAAAATTGTCTTATGGAAGACTAGCAGTCGCCCATGCATACGAGCCTCCCCTCTCCACGCCACCAGTGTTATCCAAGGGAAAGGCAAAGGCCGATACAGCTTGGCACCTATGACATCACTACTCATTTCTACAGCTGAGTGAACTGGAGCAACGTGAAATGAAGTGTCTTGCTCAAGAACACAACACGCAGCCCACAGCTCACAACCGTAAGCTCGACGCTCTAACCACTGAGCCATGCGCCTTCACATACAGAAGTTATGGTGTGAATAAAACGACATTTAATTTTTATTACTAGCGCATCAAGCTATCTTGCACAGCACACTACTTGACCCAGAATTTTTTCCCTTTTTCTGAACAAGATTTTATCTTTACAGATCGTTGACACATGATGCACAAGGATGTTGTGTCAGAACAAGATTGTAATTTTAACCTCCCATCCACGCCCACACCCACCCACACACATAAGGCTTTAGTTGACACGATGTTACACGTACACACACACACACATGTATATATTAATACATACACAATACGCCAATTTGTTTTTTGTACTAGATCTCTTGTAATTTCTGGAAGAGATTTCATGTGTAGTATTACTACTTATCAACACCCATGCCTACTGGGCCACCGAAGCAGCAACGATGTTAATGAGCAAATTAAGACACTTAAATTTGACGCGTGTGTCAAGCAAGTGAGAGCGAGAGAGGAAGAGAGAGTGGCTGATGGGTATTTGAATTCCTTTCTACGATTGAACTGAAACTGACATCTGGCTATTAAAAGCCCAACCACACACACACAAACACACACTCACACATTTGTTTTAGGTCTTCTACCCATTTGAATTCGGCCATACACCAGATAACATGTTAAGTTTTATGTTCTGAAATTTAAATTTTGAATTTGTTTTAATTGTAAAATCACACCTCAGCTAAAAAAACAAAACAACTTTTGGCTTTTGAATACAAACTTTTCTTTCTCTTTCTATATTTTTCTTAAGTTACAATTTCTCTGTTTTGGTCAGTATTTTCCCAATTTCTTTTTTCTTCTATCAAGTAATGGACAAAGGCATTTTAAAACAAATTAAATTCATAGAGCCGAAAAAAATCAAAAATATTCTATTTTTTCCCTTTCCTTAATACTAACAAGAACATAGTATGTGAGAGATTTGGTTGCTATTTCTAGCAAATTGAACAACCACACACAGTTGTTCCATTGGCTCATTTGTTGATGTGTATAAGTAAACAAAAACTAAAAGATACACCTACACACACTTATATATATATGAATGTATGTGTGTGTATGCAATAATAAGTGTCGCATGGTGGAAATAAATGCAACATTCTCTTTCTATATTTTTTGTTAAGTTAGAATTTCTCTGTTTTGGTCAGGATTTTTCCAATATCTTTTTTCTTGTATCAAGCAATTGATGAAAGCATTAAAAAAAAATTAAATTCATAGAGCCGAATATCATTTCTATTTTTTCCCCCTTTACGTTTTACTTTCCTTCAATATAATTAATTACCATATCCTATATACTGTGTCCTTGCATACTAGGGGAGTATGAGAGGCAAGGTTCTGGATGTTGGTTGAATATCGCCTTTCTCCCATTAATTTCTTATTCTTCCTGTTGCTAAGGCTCCAGCAGTCGAGTAAAGAAGTATTAAAATGCAGGTTCTCCATTACTTTTATTTAAAATATATACAAAGGTGTGGTATGTTGCTCTTTTGCAGCCATCTCATGCGGTGTCAATTCATCGTTCTCCGTTACACGGGCCCATTGCCTCAGGAGATGCGGCAAGCAGGCTAGCCAAGAGGCTCAGCCAGGGAAGTATGCTCTACAAGTGGTCGCAGGGAAAAGAGAGTGTACCTCGTGGCTTCTTTCCTTTATATAGTTTGCCATCGTGAGCCTCGTTGTAAGCTCGCACATGGCAAATGGATGCAGGTGAGGTCTCGCTCCAGTCTCGGAGATGGCAATGGCTGCCATGAGATCTCATCCAACATGGCGCTGACTGCTTGTGTCGCTACAAGGACTCCCCACTGAGTGCGGCAGTGCGAAAACAGAATAATTCGAGAGTGGATTTGGTAGACGGAAACTGAAAGAAAGAAGCCCATTGTGTACACACACATACATGGGGAGGTGGGCTGGGTAGACCTTTGCTCAAGATGTGCTTTTTAACTGAATTTGAAACCTCATATTTGGGAAGCAAGTCTACATTTATCTTACATAGATATACCATGGAAGAGATTTCATCTAGGCATGTGATTAGTGTGTATATATCATGGACAATGCTGAAGAAAGCTGAAATGCATCAGATATTCCCAATATTTACATATATATATGTATATATATGCAGTGTGTATATATGTATGCATATAAATATATGCATCATCACCATTTAACATGCTGGCATGGATTAGACAGCTTGACAGGAGTTGGCTAGGTAGAAGGCTGCCAGGCTTCACTGTCTGTGTTGGTAAGGTTTTCATGGCTGGACGCCTTTCCCAACACCAACCATCTTACAGAGGGGACTGAATGCTTTTTATGTGACACCAGCACTGGCAAGGTCTGTTTTGGCATGGTTTTTAAAGCTGGATGCCCTTCTAAATGCAACCACTTTACAGTGTGGATTGAGTGCTTTTTACCTTGCACCAGCACAGGTGGGGTCACCCAATTATTTGCAAAACGAAGATCCTTTGAGATGGGTGGAAATTAGATAAGGTAGCCTTCTGCCAGGTGATGAGAGGTTAGAGTGATGGGGGGAGGAGGAAAGAAACAGGTGTTTTGCAGTAGAGGAGATACATGGTTACCCAGTTCGAGAGAGCAAGGTAGAGAATGTATACACACACACCAGGGCACCCTCCCTTCCTTCCTCTATGTGTAATGCTGCTCTAACCTATAGGACTGACTATATATAAAGCACAGTGTATAAGCCAGCTTCTATTTTACATTTAAATACAATAAAAACATTCTAAGCAAATACAGCATTCATGGTAGAAAGTCAATTTAACTATACCTCCCTTTTAAATAAACTGTCTACCAGTCAGTGAGAATACACCAATGTCACTCGACCTGCTAAAATAGCTGCCAAATTTCCATTAATATACTGACTGTAAGGTAGACAGTACCTGGCAAAAAAAGAAGTTGTAACAAAAATGCTTTTGGTCATTTAAATCTGTTTTGCAGATCTGTATGGACACAAGAAATAGCAGCCAAATTGCCCTCAGGTCATATCCCTAACATACCAATCTACATGAGACCACCACTGTTTCTGTGATACAAAATTCATATTTTAAAATGAACTAAAATAAAACCTTCCCTCAAAATTTCATGTCAATTTATGTTCTAAACACCAGCTAAGTAATGGCAAAGCATGATTTTAAAAATCAACTGAAACTAAGGCAATATCTGAACCAGAAATATTGTAACAAAGGAGTTGAAAGGGGTGGAAGATACACTGGATTCTTGGAAGATATTCTTGAATATAGCACAGCTGGAAAAAATTCAAATGGGATGATCATATGGCTGGAATGCTTTGTTCATAGTTCAAGGAAGCCCAATTAGTATATGTTTGTGTGTATGTCTGTTTGTCCCCCACTACCATCGCTTGACAACCGGTGTTGGTGTGTTTACATCCCTGTAACTTAGTAGTTCGGCACAAGAGACCGTTAGAATAAGTACTAGGCTTACAAAGAATAAGTCCTGGGGTCGATTTGTTTGACTAAAGGTGGTGCTCCAGCATGGCCACAGTCAAATGGTGGAAACAAGTAAAAGAATAAAGAATATATGTGTCATTTATGACTATATGCACTTATCATTTTCTCTTGTATTGTACTATATATTGTATATGTTTTGTAGAACGAAACATTAAGGAACTTTTTTACAAGCACTACTGGATTACTTGAATCCATCTATTGTGACACACACACACACACACATTTGACAGGCTTCTTTCTGTTTCTATTTACCAAATCCACTCATAATACTTTGGTTGACCTGGAGATGTAGTAGGAGACATACTCAAGGTGCCATGCATTAGAACTGAACCCAAGATCATATGTTTGGGAATCAAGTTTCTTAACCACAGATCCATGATGCCCACAGTATGAACCCGAATCAATAGCTGGACCTCAGGATATGAGAGGGATATTTACAGTATTGCATAAGTTATTGTTGTTAGGCCCTAGATTAGTTCTTATCAAGTAAGTCTGTCATGAAAGATATTCCAATCATAATGGTCTTTTCACTGATAGTGTATCCAAGGATCAACCCATTACCTAATGTGTCCAAGAGGGTAAGGTGCAATTTAAGTGTAATTTGGCTACTATTTCTACACATGCTCCATCGTTGGCTTTATAAATATGTGGAGTGAGCTTGTGAGTATTAAGTATCGTGACAGAGGGACAAGGTACTGTGACAGCAGCAACTTGATACAAATTGTGCTTTCAGTCAGTTGACTGTCACTAATTCTTCTACAATAATCCAAACACAGTTATTGATAGAATCTTTCTAATTTCCTTTTTTCTTTTATTTTGCAGCCCCCTGAAATGTGTACCCATGTTCTTGGTGCTACTAGGATTCAACAGTTTATTAATGCCTGCTTCCCTCGCTTTATAAAGCACCAATGTTCTGAATATTTGGATGGTAAAACTGTAATTGTTACTGGAGCAAATACAGGACTTGGAAAACAGACAGCTTTAGAGTGTGCAAAAAGGAATGCCAGGGTGATTATGGCTTGCAGAAATCTAGAAAAGGCTGAAGCAGCTGCAAAAGTAATACGTGATGCTACAAAAGATTCTGGTAAAAATGAGGTCGTCGTACGTGAATTAGATCTGTCTTCATTCAAGTCTGTCCGTAAATTTTGTGCAAGAATAAACGAGGAGGAACCACATTTAAATATTCTAGTCAATAATGCTGGAGTTTATCGCTGTCCTTCATTATATACAGAAGATGAAGTTGAAACACACTTTCAAGTAAACCACTTGGGACATTTTCTATTAACAACATTGCTTCTGGATTTGCTAAAAAAGTCTGCTCCATCAAGGATTGTAGTACTGTCCAGTTTCATGTACAAAGATGCTCGGATAGACTTTGAAGATATTAACTGGAAGGTCAATTATAATGGCACTGAAGCTTACAAATCTAGCAAACTGGCAAATGTCTGGTTTTGCCGTGAATTATCCAAGAGATTAGAAGGCAGTGGGGTTAATGTTTATTGTGTTAATCCAGGAATTGTTCTTACAGACATCATGCGACACACAGTGCCACAATTTTTTAGATATTTTGATTGCATTTCCAGATTATTTTTTAAAACTCCTGCACAAGGAGCACAGACAACTTTATATTGTATTCTGTCTGAAAAATTACAAAATGAATCCGGATACTATTATTCAAATTGCAGCCAAGAGGACCTTAATAGCAATGGATTAAATGAGGATGGAGCCAAAAGACTATGGGAAGTTAGTGAAAAAGCTGTTGAAAGCGAATAAAACAGTGAAATTCTGAAACACTGTGTGGAGTAAATATAAGCTCCTATTGAGCCAAGTCAACAACTTGGCTTCATTTCCTAAATATATTACCACAATCCACTACGATATATGTATGTATATATGTATATCTTTTATTGTTTGTTTAATGAATTTCAGTTATTGGACTGGTTTAGGGGGCTTAGCTGAACAAATCAATCACGTTACTTTTTTTTTAGATTGGTTCTTATTCTATTAATCTCTTTTATATACACAAATGCTTTTATGCACCATGAGTTCATACAAAAACTCATCTCCAGGTAAATAACAGTATTTTGTGTTCTAACACAACATCCAAGTCAAGTTGGAGATTATATATATATATATATGTGTGTGTGTGTGTATAGTCACTATGAGGATATTTAGATCTGTTATAGGGATATTTTTATGCAAGATACACTGGTTCAATGTATTGTATTTTGAAGAGTTATTTCTTCAATGAATATATTACATAAAATATCATTAAATATCAAATATTAAGTTTGAGAATGGAGATGTCCAATGGATACAAATTAATTTTTTAATTAATTAACATCTTTACCGACAAGAGTTTCATTTTGCATCCAATTTAAACTACAAAACATATATAAATATATAATCCTGCATTTCAAAGTACCTTGGGTGTAAAATCATCAGGACAGGAAAAAGGACAATACAAAGATTACATTATGATCTGCTGGAATATTCCAATATACTAAGAGTATATTCTTGTATTTATATCATTGAAAGACAAGAATTGTCTGCTATGGCTGCTGGAACTTTCAGATCACTTGATTTCACTCTGCTGTGAGCTCATCAGTGACAGAGAACAAGTAGCAACATAACAGTTGAATCTCCTGACAATGTCTATTCAAGCACTGGTGTTGCAAATAGCCAGTGAGTTTATTAAAAATAACTGAGACAGAAGCAGTATTAATAACAATAGGCAGCCTTTATCTCCAACTTAATATGAATGTTGTGTTAGAACACAAAATACTGCATTATTTACCTTGAGAGGAGGACTTCTCATATGAACTCATGGTGCATAAAAGCTCTTGTGCATATAAAAGAGATTGCTAGAATAAGTATCAGTCTTAAAAAATGAGATTGATTTGTTCAACTAAGCCCTTTAAAGCAGTGCCCCAGCATGGCCGTAGTCTAATAACTGAAACAACACACACGCACGCACGCACGCGCACACGCACACACACACACATTGGGCTTCTATAAGTTTTTGCTTACCAAATCCACTCAGAAGACTGGTTAGCTTGAGGCTATAGTAGAAGATGCTTGCACAAGGTGCTTCCCAGTGGTACTGAATCCATATATATATGTGCAAGTATGGCTGTGTAGCTGAGAAGTTCATTCCTGAACAACATGTTTAAGGGCTTGTTCCCAGAGTGTGGACACCGTCAACTGGTGTTTTCCACTGTAACCATAGGTTGACCAATGGCTTCTGAGAAAAATTTAGTTGAAGGAAACTAGAAGAAACCTGTGTATGTGTCTGCATGTATTCACCCTTGTCTTGAGATGTGTGTACTGAGTGTAAACAAAAAATTACTATCAATATCATTTTTTTTACAATCTTCTACAAAGCATGAATAAGTGGTCATTGTTTGACAGAATAGTGAAAATGCTATATGTGTTGGTGAGTCATAGAAAATTCTCTTTTGATGAAATTATTATTTGACCAATGGAAACATGGAAAAGAGTATGTTAAAGCGATGTTAAGGAGGATATGTGTGTGTATGTGTACATACATATGTGTGTGTGTGTATATATAAATATATATGTATATATATATATATATATATATATAAAGCAAACACTTTTTTTCCTTTGTATATTGACTGCTGAAAACACTAAATAAACATCACTCGTTTTCGATTCACTAAAG
This sequence comes from Octopus bimaculoides, assembly GCF_046866305.1. Taxonomy (NCBI): domain Eukaryota; kingdom Metazoa; phylum Mollusca; class Cephalopoda; order Octopoda; family Octopodidae; genus Octopus; species Octopus bimaculoides. The sequence goes on along the minus strand of NC_142931.1, from coordinate 42,322,631 downwards.
CGGGTCATTTTTTCTTCAAAGCTTGATTCAAACACTCTAATTGCTGACAATAGACTTGAGCATTGATTGTTGCATTAGGTGGTAACAATTCAAAGTGAATTACTCCTTTGGAATCCCACCAGATAGAGAGAAGAACCTTTTTCCCATGAAGTTCCCTTCTCGGTGGCAGTTAAACCTTTTCCTTTTTACCAAACCACTGTTTACGACGTTTAACATTTTGATAGAAGATCCATTTTTCGTCACCAGTTACAAGTATATCCAAAGAGGGTGAAACGAGTTTGCGAGACTGGAGAGAAGACCAGATGTCAACTTGGGATTTGCAGTTACTTTTGGACAATTCATGAGGCACCCATTTTCCATGTTTAGGAATCTTTCCAAGTTGTTTTAGATGACTATGAACAGTTGTATGGTTTGAACTAAGCTTTATTGCCAATTCTTCAACAGATAATGCAGGGTTTTCTTCAAGTAATGCCTCAAGGAGTTTATCATCAAACTCAACTGGACGTCCTGTTCTATCTTCATCTTCAAGGCTGAGATCTCCACTTCTGAATTTTGCAAACCATCTTCTGCAAGTTCTTTCATTCAAGCATTCTTTCCCATAAACTGAGTAAATGTTTCGAGTCACTTCAGCGGCAGAGTTTCCTTTTTTTGTACTCATAAAGCATTATGTGCCTCAAATGCTCTTTGGATACTTCTATGTTAGAAAGGGTTTTAATCAAAGAAATTTTAATTCTATTATTCTGTAAAATAATATTTAATTAGTTTAAATGCACACAAATGCATAAAAAGACATATATATATATATATATATATATATATATATATGTCTTTCTTCTGTGTCTTCCATGCTCTGTCATTTTTTTCTCCCTTATCCCCTTTCTATCTGTCACATGTATCTTGTCTCTAGAGACAAAAAGGGTAGAGGTAGTGAGAAAGAGACACACACAACCAGAGAGATCGAGATAGACAGAGAGAAAGCAGAGGTCTGGCATCTCACTTGTTTTTTCTCCATAACTCCTTTTAAATTATGTTGTGCTATATTGCTTCCTGCTCGGTGTAAAATGGTAATTGTGATTAAATGGAAACATCGAACTAACAAAAAGACATTATTGTAAAAAGTTTTAGGAAGTATGCACATGGAATAGAGGAATACTCAAGATTTATAGATGTTATTAATATTTACTGATATCCTTTGAATGTGAAAATGTCCTCACAAATAAACATGAGAGATGCAGAAACATATATTGCAGTACATTAATAAAGTCTAAAAATTTCCACAAGTCATTTTCGTTATTACTACACACACACACACACACACAACTGGATCCCTCACTCAATTTCCTCCTCAAGCTTTCCTGAACATGCATTATCTCTTTATCACCGACCCTTTTTAACTGCAATATTCTGCTGTTGTAATTGAGAGCAGAACTGAATATTTCATCATCCTTTTTCTGAAATACCAGTTATCTATTGCAGTGAGATTGAACCCAGAACCATGTGAGTGGGAAGCAAACTTCCTACCACACAGTCTTATGCTTTAAGCCACACCTATGCGACATGCTTCCTTCAGTGTTTTTCAATTTCTGTCTACCAAATCCATTCTCAAGTCTCCAGTTAGCCCATGGATGCAGTAAACACTTACTACATAGCAGAACTAAATCCAAAATCATGTGGTTGAGAAGCAAACTTCATAACTGCACTTGTGTGTGTCTTGAACAATTCAGTTACCATTAAATGAATTTAAAAGATAAGTGTTGGTGTTAAGACAAGTAACAGCTTGAGGCTATCTACCATGATATATGTATCATTGGCCTAATGAACTACATTTTCAATATTGCAATCTCAAACACAGTGGATAAAGAGAATGTAAAAGAACTCAACTCAAAAATGTAGAAATAGCCAGGAAATGTGTGTTGAAGATCGTCTGACTTTTTTTTTTTTTTTTTTTGTATGTCTATATTATATACAAGGGGGTGCTAGAAAGTTCCTGGTTTTGGGTAAAAGCACCCACACAGAAGGATCAGCTAATTATGATTTTATTCAGCATGTTCTCTTCTCAGTTTCACACACTTATTGCAGAGGCCCTTCAGTTTTGCTAAGCTCTGTAAAAGAACTTGGAAGGTCGGGCCTCCAACCAAGCTTTTTGCAATACCCTTAAGGCCAGGAACTTTTCAGCACTCGCTTGTATCACCAATGTCTACATTTACATTCAGTATAAAAAGTCTCCTCTGTTTTTTTTTGTTTTTTTTTGGGAAACTTAACAATAAAATGACAAAAAATAAAGAAATTCAAACTAGGTCAATCAGCAACATCAAAATGTATACAGATATGGGAAGTGATAAAAAAAAATGGAGTGCAAGATTACTGTCTGCAATGCCAAGAATTTATTTCCTGCCACATTACAGTGTTCTTACATGGACTTGAAAGATTGGGCTTCTGGCCACTAAAAAACAAAAAAAAAAGGATTATCTCTTTTATATAATAAATGTGAAATTTAATTTTAATTCATTAGTTGAATTATTTCTATTATGGCTATTCATGATTTTTATTCACATTAAAGACTTAAATCTCACTGAAATAAGTTGGTATCACCTTCTAAAATACAAGACCAAGTTATTGTTTTAAACCCAAGAAGTTTTAAAAAACTGGTACATCATTAACTGAAAAATATATCAGTCATTGCATTTTTCACATGTGTAATTCATTGCATGTTTCCAAAAAAAAGCACTTAAAAATGTAGTTTTCAGCAATAGTTTCATCCTCAAATGTACAGATGGAAATATTGCTAAATAATCTCATAATTCTGTATGTAACACATTTACCAAAATCGGTAAAGAGGTCACTAACACTAGACAGTATCTCAGTATCTGTTGGAATAACTAGTTTGATTTATAATAAAATACAGAAATTTATTGAGGATTATATTGTATCTATCAACACGAACTCTCTGTTCAGCAGCTAACCTGGTTATTTCCTTGTGTGCTACTTTCATTATACAGAAATTTGCAGACTCAAATGTCAAGTTTTTAATTCAGTCAAAAGCGCAACGTGCCTGATGGTTCAAATGGGAAGAGTTCTATTGAAGGATAAAATGCAAAGTTGCCCTTGATGGTATTTGAACTCGGAATGTAAGGCCGGAAGAATGTTGTTAAGCATTTGTCTGACATGCTAACAATTTTGCCAGCTCCGACCTAACTTGTACGCATAACAGAGATATACTATTAATGAAATACATTAATTTTTGCTGTATTGCTGTTTAGCTGCCGCTTTGTCTGAAATATAGTCTAGCATGTACTCATAAGACCTTAGAATAACTACTATGCATTCCTGATAAGGTCTAATAAAACTGAAATCTGTCTAGAATTTGTCACCTTGTGTATCAAAGACCAGATTCATTTATCATTTCATGCTGCCATACTTAGGCACAGTAAAGCCAGTTCAATTCTAAACTGAGGACATTTCACTCCATTTCATTTGTACCGAAAATACTGCTAAGAAAAAGTGTAACTTTGTGTCAATGTCATTGTTACAATACTGTACCAGTTGTCCCTGTGTGAATTGCCAACCCTTCAGCCAGCATTTCAACATCTGCTTGTCTATCACATCATTCTTCATTCACCTAACCTCTTGACACCTGATGTACCCACACAACCTGTTGTATCTATTATTGTATTCTGAAGTATTATTGTTGTTTATACCCTGGTCAGTTCTGATTAAATAGTTTTATTTCGATATAAGTACATCTGGAACTACATTATCCAGTGTGTCATTCCTATTTTTTTTTTTTACTTTTTCAGTCATTTGACTGCGGCCATGCTGGAGCACCGCCTTTAGTCGAGCAAATCGACCCCAGGACTTATTCTTTGTAAGCCTAGTACTTATTCTATCGGTCTCTTATGCCGAACCGCTAAGTTACAGGGACGTAAACACACCAGCATCGGTTGTCAAGCGATGTTGGGGGGACAAACGCAGACACACATATATATAAACATATACACGACAGGCTTCTTTCAGTTTCCATCTACCAAATCCACTCACAAGGCTTTGGTTGGCCCGAGGCTATAGTAGAAGACACTTGCCCAAGGTGCTACGCAGTGGGTCTGAACCCGGAACCATGTGGTTGGTAAGCAAGCTACTTACCACACAGTCACTCCTGCACCTAAAACTTTATTTGTTTGTCTATGTTTTCCAATAAATTCCTTCTGAGTTATCCTTATTTTATTTATTGATTATTTTTATTTATTGAACTTTTCAAATTGCAAAGATAATTCATGGATAATCAGTATCTATCTATCTATCTATATATATATATATATATATATAAATAAATACAGTGTACATTTAAACACATAAGAGGTACCTGTCATAGGATTCCTGGCATGCTAGAAGGAACAGCCAAAATTCAAACCACTATTAGGGATAAACTTCGAAGGGAATGAAAAATAAAAACATTTACCATCTAGGCGCAGGAGTGGCTGTGTGGTAAATAGCTTGCTTACCAACCAAATAGTTCCGGGTTCATTCCCACAATATGGCACCTTGGGCAAGTGTCTTCTACTATAGCTTCGGGCCGACCAAAGCCTTGTGAGTGGATTTGGTAGACGGAAACTGAAAGAAGCCCATATATATATGTATGTGTGTGTATATGTTTGTGTCTGTGTTTGTCCCCCCAACATCGCTTGACAACCGATGCTGGTGCGTTTACGTCCCCGTAACTTAGTAGTTCGGCAAAATAAACCTATATAATAAGTACTAGGCTTAGAAAGAATAAGCCATGGGGTCGATTTGCTCGACTAAAGGCGGTGCTCCAGCATGGCCGCAGTCAAATGACTGAAACAAGTAAAAGAATAAAAGAATATATAATGCAAAACCACATTAATATACAAATCCCAAACCGAACAAAACACAAATATGGGCGAAGAAAGAAAAAGAAAAAAGAAGAGGACGAAGAAAAACAAGAAAAAACATCAATTCAACATCAAGTGCCTCAATTGGTTCAATGGAGTCTACTGTAAACCATCACACTCGCTGCATTGCGACGGGCGGCCAGACTAAGGCGTTGAAACAGTCAAGTACCCTCAGGGCGTCACCTGACGCTTCGGTAAGACGAGCCGCCATCGATCACAGAAATAGCAGCCCAGTCCCTCCAAACGTCTCAAACGCTAAAGGCTGGGAGAAGTGGCTCACTGCCAAGTCCCGATACTTAAGGGTTTTGCTTCGTTCAGCAACGGAAGCAATGACTCTTTCATTTATCGTGGCCTTCAGGATGTGGGAAGGATCAAAGAAGTCACAGACTGTGACATCCTGTTACATATTATTCAAATTTAAACCAGTTTTACACAATTCCAATTCTTTCTCAAAATAGTGACTTTTGAGACATCCTGTACACGCACACACACACGCACACACGTACACATACACGCACACACATTTACACACATACAGTCAAGTATACATACACATACGTATACACGCATACAAACAAATACCCCCCATACACACACACTATATAACGCGCTTCTACGGTTTCCGTCTACCAAATGCACACAAGGAGACTATAACACAGTGGTTCTCAACCATTTTTGTCTATAGACCCCTTTGATTCCTATTTTACATAAGTTAGGTGGGGCGGTAGGGGCGGTCCGCCCCGGGCTGCACTTTTCATCTTGTTGTAGGCTATTGCTGTAAGCAATACGTGCTTTTTGCGGGGTCCAAGGGCGGCAAACGGAAGGGCTGCTCCGGGCGGCACACACTCTAGTGGGAGAAGAGGAGCCCAGTATTCTATCCTATTACTCTGTCACTCTCCATCACTCCTCCTCCCTTGCTCACGTGGCCATCGGCCATCTTTCTTTCTCTCCGTTGGAGCTGGAACAAGGGAGACGTGTTCTTGTTTGTCTCCTGTCCTATACATATATATATATATATATATATATATATATATATATATATATATATATATATATATATATATATAAATACACACACACACACACATATATATACGTATAGATGTAAGTATATACATATACGTATGTATATATATATATATATATATATGATTGAACGTTGACTGAACACTATTCAATTTTTTTTCTCCGTGTTTTTCTCCTTGTCTCCGTATTCTTTCTGTTGAAGAGCGTAGCTCGAAACGTCAAAGACTTTCCGTATTCCCGAGCGTCATACTAATATATACTTTTGTTATTTACACCACCTGTCCTCGTCTGTTGTTATTTTTTGTATATTCTCCCATATATATATATTATATATACACACACACACATATATATATATATATATATAAATATGTATGTATGTATGCGTGTATGTTATGTATGTGTGTGTGTGTCTCCATCACTGCTTGACAAACGGTGCTGGTGTGGTTACGTCCCCGTAACTTAGCGTTCGGTAAAAAGGGAACGATAGAATAAGTACTAGGCTTCCAAATGTTAAGTCCTGGGGTCGATTTGTTCGATTAAAAACCTTCAAAGTGGGACTCCAGCATGGCCTCAATCAAATAACTGAATCTAGTAAAAGAATGAAAGAATATGCAAGTATACAAATAATATATAAATTAACGTGTATATATATTTATGCACCCAAATAAAAATAAACATTATTTACATTATTTACATTTTGACGGATGTTGTCCTCATCTTGTTTATTGTAAACACGACGTTTCGGCTGATATACCCTCCGGCCTTCATCAGGTGTCTTGGGGAAATTTCGAACCTGGGTTCTCATTCCTAAGGTATCTTTTCGGTGTTGTTGCCGTTATTATTATTATTATTATTCCAGTCACTGCCTGGAATCGAACTCGGAATCTTAGGATTAGTAGCCCGCGCTCTTAACCACTACGCCGTATTCTGTGGTGTAGTGGTTAAGAGCGCGGGCTTCAAATCCCATTGAAGTCAATTTAATTGACTGATTTCTTCCTACTCAGTTTCAGGTCTTGTTTTTATATGACAAATAATCTAAAGGCAATGGATTTGCAGAATCGTTAGAGCAGAATTCGTTCCAATATTTTACGTTCTGAGTTCAAATCCCGATGACGTCAACGTTGCATTTTACTCTTACGGAGTCGATATAATCGACTGCTTCCCCCTTCTGAAAAGTGCTGAACTTGTGCATAAATTAGACACAAATATTGTTTCTATCAGTGACTTACACCTTGCCAATCAATATAATACAACACTCACTATCAAAACATGGCAAATATTTCCTCCCAATCCACTCTCCTTTTTTTTTTTTTTTTTTTGTTTACTCTTTCTATCCTATACATAACTGGATATACACCGACATCATTTTATGAAATTTTACGAAGGATATTACGATACCAGCAGACATCTCTCTGTCAAATTCTTTACCAAGAAAACTGAAAAGTGTTCGGCACAGCAGTTGCACACAATAAGTTTGGTTTCAGGATCCACACAGGAACTTAAACTCTTAGAAATCGATCTTATCAACAAAACGGTTAGAATGGGTTCCCTGCACTATAAAGATTATCATATGCAATTGTTGTTTTTAAATACCAACTAAACAAAGGAACAGGTTTATTTAGAAACTTCACATACCAGAAATGTTAGTATGATATACATAAAAAAATTTGTTTATGTTATATAATACCAAAAACTGAAGTTCTTTCTCAGACTTGGTTCGCGCGTTTAACAAAAATGTCTACTATCTCGCAACAGTTAAGTAGACTCATAAGATGTTACATTTATTTTCATTTTGTGGAAATACATTGTTACTTTATACTGCAAGAATTACATACATACATACTTGCATGCATACATACATACATACATACATACATACATACATACATACATACATACATTCAGTAATCACCCGATTTCGCGATTCGCTGGAACGTCATTTGCTAAATCTCGACTGATTTCGTCATCGTCTTGTGTATAATTGTAACCTCCAATGCTATAAATAATAGCCAGCATCCAGCAGTCAGTACTACTAGCTGACATTACAAGTGGTGACTCTGTCTTCTGCTCTAAGTACAACAATAGAGACTTTTTAAGGAATCCGAATAATAGTACTGTAGATCTTCCAAAATGTATGCTATAAAATTCAGTTGTTAAAAGATCTATTCTAGATCTTAGACTAAAATTATTTCAAACCTTCTAGAGAATGGGCTATTTTCATCAATGTGCAGTTAGTGAGTTGGAAAATTATTTGATGCACAATTAAATACCGCATGTGTTCGTAATTGTTGTTGTTTAGTACCAGATCCGAGATTCGCCTAAAAGAGCTGTATCTTTACAAAGAATACCATTCCATATTTTTAAGAAAATTTCAAATGACATGCTCGCAGGTTGTGTGGTTAAGAAGTTCGATTCGTAACTTTGTGATTTCAGGTTCAATCCATTTTGCGGTAACACATTATGCATATGTATGTCCTCTGTCATGGCCTCAGATCAACCACAGTCTTGTGAATGAAATTTGATAGACGAAAACTGTATGGTAGTTCGTCGGAAGAATCATTCCTATTCTTGAGTAATAAGAGCTAATTTATAGCCCGATTTAACACCATCAGCTGGTCCTGGAGCTCCTTTACTGGAATCTATTCCGTAGCAGTTTCTGGTCAGGGAATAACTTATTCCTTTCCAAACATGAGTTTCGAAAACTCTGAAATAAATATCTCTTCCCTTCATCAATCGAATAAGCGATTTGTTAAGTAACTATTTATTCCTTGAACATTTATAGTTAATGTTGACTCATTGAACTTAAGGTTTTGGGAAGCGGAATTTCAGACTCTTGAGTTCATATTTATGTGTATATAGTTTGTTATGACCAGTGGCTTTTAAGTATGTATGTGTGTATGTCTGCATGCATGTATATAAAAGTGAAAGAATTTAAAGTCACAAATGCATGTATATATGAATGCATGTTTGTATGCTTGCATAATGTATGTGAGTATGCAAGTATATATGCATTATATGTTTAGGGGCATGTATTCTCAAACGAATAGCACAATTAAAATGTTCTAATATAGCGAAAGGCCATGAACGATAGTAGATTTCTGAAACTAGGTCTTCAACCCGGAAAGCGCGATTGACTTTTAGAAATAATTGCATTTCTAAATTCATTGCTGAAGAAACGTTCCAAGATGTTGAGCGTTGGTAACAAAAATCTACAGTTCAGATATTGCCGAGGTGACATTTTATGTTTTTTGTTTTTTCAAACAAATTGAAGCAAAATCATCATCTTCTACAGGTAAATCAGACTGCAGTGATGTGTCTGTCACCACTAGAGCAGCCGCTTCATCCACAGTTAGCTCTGCTTCTGCTTGTTGTAAAATTTTTACAATTCCACTTTCAAAATTTGGGCTGTACACAATGACTGCCGATGGAAGCAAATATTTAAAAAACTCCCTGTAAGGGTACAATGCGAGAATTTAGTCAAAATAATTCGGGCATCTCCCAAATCTATTTCTGTTCTTTGCAAGGCGACTGTTACTGAGCGTAACTTTCCTAAATTGTCTTTTAGAATCTGCAGATTATTATGATCACGTGGAGTCAACAGATGATCAACCAGCTTTGGATCGCCTTGAAAAGAGTCTGAAAATGCCTCGAGTTGGATGTACCTCTCAATCATGTCACAAGTACTAGTCCAACGGGTTTTATTTCTTTGTATAGGCTGCAAAGGCGTTTTTTCCCGAAGTTTAACCGCAAGTTTTAATGATTTTAGTTTGCCCATCAACATATTAATTTTATCAAGCAGAACTTTCTGCTTGTCTTTACGGAATTACTTTTCTTGTAATGATCTCAACGAAGCGTGCTATTACACAATATTTAATTTCAAGTTTTTTGTTTGTTTGTATGTTTGTTTGTTTTTTTATGTTGGGGGGCGAAGTTCTTATTTTTTTCTATATTTTACGTAGAAGTTTTCTTAGTTGTGTTTGAAATTGTACAACTAACAAATGTCCTTTCTCTTATCAGATAATTTCATGATCAGTTAGAGTGGGCTTAAGTACGATTGTACATACTTAAAACACTTAAATTACTTTCTTCCGCATAAACCACTTAACACAACTGAGGCAGCATCGTTAATCATCCATTTTTCTGTTCGTATGCGCGTATTAGTGTTGTATTGCGTATGCTTCTGTACGTGCATTCGTATTTCTGTATGTAATGAGTGCTCCCAATCGTGTGTGTGTGTGTGTGTGTGTGTGTGTGTGTGTGTGTGTGTGTGTGTGTGCTTGTGCCTGTATGCATATGCCTGTGTGCGTGTGCCTGTGTGCGTGTGCCTGTGTGTGTGTGTGGGTGGCACCAAAAAGGAATAATTACATTGATATCCACTGGATATTACCCTTAAGGTGACCAAAACTCTAAAAGTACAAGATAAAAACTATCTATGTTGGCAGACTTTCCTTGAGTTGACGTTGAAGTAACAAGATCAACTTTTAAACAAACATTTCAGATTAAAACATTCTAAGAACGCCCTTGTTACAGTATGGTGTTGTGAATGTTATTTTTGATTGAAGATATTGTATCTACCGGGAGTTTGTACTGTTTGTCAAGTCGCAACAAGGACCTCAAAGAGACAGCACTTTACGCAATATGCGTGCAGTTCCAAGTAACACCGACTTTTGCAATACACCAAGATTGTAGGGTATTCTAAAGTTTTCAGATGTTTTTTTTTTTCTGATTGGGTGGTATTGAACCTAATGCTCCAATGGCAATAGGGATAACCTTTATGTTTGACTCGCGTAGCTGCCACATCTTAGCGATCTCAATTCTCAGGTCTCCATATTTATCAACCTTTTCTCTTTCTTTCATAATGATATGTTGATCTGGCACTGTCACATCAATTATTAGGCACTCTTGTTTGTCCCTCCTAAAGGTCACTGTATCCGACCTTCGGTGCTCTAATACCTCGTCTGTCTGGAAGTCAAAGTCACAGAGGATTTGTCCCTCCCATTTTTTATCCATTACCTTTCCCGGTGTATATTGGTACCAAGCACCCGTAACCTCATATCTATATTTATGGCATAAGAGCCAGTGGAAGTTTTGGGCTACGTTGTCGTGTCTACGCTTGTACTCTTTCTGCGCAAGACTTTCATAAGCACTAACAATGTGAGTCACGCTTTCGACCCTCTTCCCACACATTCTGCAGAGGTCCATTGCACTTGTGTAGTATGTGTTCTTTTTCACTGAGTTAGTATTCAATGCTTGGTCCTGGGCAGCGATGATTAGACTTTTGGTATTCTTTTTTAGGTCACCCTTGTTAAGCTACTTCCATGATGCTTCCTGGTTTTTTAATTTGTTGATGTCACGGTGGAACTGACCATGTAATTCCACGCAGGGCAGGGTTTCTTCTCTCTCGTTGGCTGTTCTTGATCGGAATTCCTAAGCACTCTCAAGTCTATTTTTGTTAAATCCTTCTGCATTAGCAGCATACTTGTAGCAGGTCTTGTTTGCTGTTTTCCAAATATTCTGCCATGTTGATGCACTCCCGTACGCTAATCAGCCCACGTCCACCTTTATCCCTCTTCATGTAGAGCCCGTGTACATTCGCCTTAGGGTGGAGGGCACCATACATTGTCATTGTCTTTCGGGTAGCACGATCGATCTGGTTAATCTCCGCTTGTGTCCATTTCAGGATGGGTGGACTATAGCGCACTACAGCAACCGCCCATATGTTGATGACAGTCACAAGGTTCCTTGAGTTGAGTTTTGATTTCAAGAGAAGTTTTAGGCGCTTGAAATATGCAGTGATGACCTTGACTTTCATTTCTTTGTGCAAGATATTGTCCAGTGCCAGGATCCCAAGATACTTGTACCCATCATCATCCAGGTCTTCCATTCTTTCTCCGTTTGGCAATTCTATACCCCTACAATTTACTCTTTCCCCGCCGCTTCAAAGTAAGCACCGCACACTTCAAGATACCGAATTCCAGTCCTGTATTTTTGCTACTCATTTGTACAGTCTCAACTAGCCTCTCTATTTCAGCTCTGTTTTTGCGAACAGTTTTAAATCATCCATGAAGAGAAGGTGCTTGAGATGAGGTCCTTTCTTTCTCAGCTCATAGTGTGCGTTGACTTTGCGTAAGACTACAGAAAGTGAGATCAAGGCTATAACAAATAACAGAGTCTCCTTGAAAGATAGCGTTTTTTATTGTTATCTCGGCTAAGTGCTGGTTGTTGCAGGAAAGACGTGTTTCCTAACTTGGCATGCTGCTCTTAATTAGTGCACACACGTTCTCAGCTATTCCACACATGTCGAGTGTTTCTAAATCCACGAATGCGGCAACATGTCTTAAGCCTTTTTGAAGTCTATTCAGGCCGTTATTATTATTATTATTATTATTAGTAGTAGTAGTAGTAGTAGTAGTAGTAGTAGTAGTAGTAGTAGTAGGAGGAGGAGGAGGAGGAGGAGGAGGAGGAGGAGGAGGAGTATTCTTATTATCAGAATCGTTAGCACGCTGGACGAAGTGCTTAGCGGTATTTTGTCCGTTTTCACATTCGGAGTTCAAATTCCACAGAGGTCGACTTTGCCTTTCATCCTTTCGGGGTCGATAAATTAAGTACCAGTGAAACACAGGAGTCGATGTAATCGACTAGTCCCCTCCTCCAAAATTTCAGGCCTTGTGTCTACAACAGGAAGGATTATTATTATTATTTCTTTTTATCACAGGTTTTGTTGGAACTCCTGGAGTCTTTCATGCGTAGCGGCTTTGCTACCTGCAACCTACGGTATCATGCTATCCGTTCTTTTCAGCTATCTAATACTGTCCTGATTATTCTGGCCGTGCCAAGGGGGAAAACCTTTTGTAATAGTTCTACTGGGCACTCTATTTATACTGGTGCAGCAGCTGTATAAGGTTTGTTTAAGGATGTTGAGCAAAAATAGTTCTACTGGGCATTCTATTCCAACTTCTTATTATAGACTCTTTCACTGATCTCTTCATTGTTGTTCTTATGTGTACTTAACTCGCACACATACATCCATGTCTATACACACATACACTTTGTTCTCATGACAGCCTGTCATTTGTTCTGTATACATGACGCGCACACAGACAAATGTTAATATCAATAAAATATCTCTCAAACATTCTACCCGGTTGTGTCTCTGCGCTTTCTCACTGGCATATATGTATTATTCTAGTCTTCTAAACGGAGTTGTTATTAGATGGTTTCACCACGTGAATCCACCACAATCTAAAAACATAAACATCTATTCAAATAAATAGAGAGGTCATTATAAGTATAAAGCGTGTCAAAGTAGGAGTGGGAATAATACTTTTTGAAGAAAACATGACACATATAAATATCAGTCCTTGGGGTGGTGGCGGCGGAAAGGCAGTGATAATAATGGCAGTCATGTGTCAGGCATTGTTGTTCGTAAAATAGTGTGACTTCAGTGGTGTAAAAGTAAATGTGATGATCATGACAGCTAGAAGGACAGGCATACCACAGAGGTAATTTCTACCGGTGTAGGTCGCCTCCTGTCCACCTGAACCTTAAATGACATAGCTCAGGTCGTGTGTCGATGGGAAATCCATCCGTTACTTTTTGACAGGGCAAAGAAAGTTCTTTCGCGCCTGTTTGGCCAGTGGTGGATCAACCGAACGAGAATCTTTAGATTCGGTTTCGAATCTCAGCTCGGAAAAAGAAGTGTTAGTTTTTGCATGTGTGTGTGTGTGTGTGTGTGTGTGTGTGTGTGCGTGTGTGTGTGTGTGTGTGTGTGCATCCACGCGTGTGTACGTCTGCGCGCGTGTGTGCGTGTGTGTGTACAATACAGGGATCGAGGTGTAAGAAGAAAGAGAGCTTCAAGCAATCCGTAATAAATGTTAAAAAAAACAACCTCCAGGGACAATAGTGGTTTATTTAGACGGAAGGTTGTGGATTTTTTTTGTATCGAAGTACGATGAACTGAAGAAAGTTCCTTTTATATTTCACGGAAAGCAGCAAGAGATACGGAATGGAGTAGATAAGATCTGAGCTACATATGTTACATAGCGAGTGGAACCTCAGAAGTGGTAAATATCTAGGCGCGGTGTATACCGCAGGCTACTCTTCAGACCAAGGATATCTTGATTAAATGAAAGTTTACCTTGCCGCAAGGAGGTACTTGTTAAGGCATGGAAGATTCACACACACACACACACACACACACACACACACATATATATATATATATATATATATATATATATATATATATATATATATATATATATATATATATATATATATATACGTTTATGAACTTGTGTTGCAATATTCCTGATGTCAAATCGTGTGTTAAAACAGATATTATTGTATTTCGGGATGATAATGTTTTCCTCCAAATAAACACACGTCCTTATACACTCGTTCTTCACTCATTTATTCTAGTTCTTATTCTAACTCATGGCCATTGTCCGGAAATCTTTCGTCACACATCTGTGACCTCCTCAACGACATTTTCTGCCTTCGTGTGGGCTCTTGCTCTGCTTATTCCAGAGAAAAGTGTCGCTGAGCAAGTCACAGACGTGTGACGAAAGATTTCCGGACAATGGACATGAGTTAGGATAAGAACAGTAATAAACAAGTGAAGAACGAATATATAATGCGTGTGTTTATTTGGAAAAAAAATGACCGTCCCCGCAATACAACAATATATATATATATATATATATATATATATATATATATATATATATATATATATATATATATATATATATATAGCATAGTATCGGAGAATGAAGAGCCATGTCCACGTTCGAGTGTGCAGAAACATTATACGAATAAGGTGACGAGCTGGCAGAAACGTTAGCACGCCGGACGAAATGCTTAGTGGTATTTCATCTGCCGCTACGTTCTGAGTTCAAATTTCTCCGAGGTCGACTTTGCTTGTCATCCTTTCGGGGTCGATTAAATAAGTACCAGTTACGCACTGGGGTTGATATAATCGACTTAATCCGTTTGTCTGTCCTTGTTTGTCCTCTCTGTGTGTAGCCCCTTGTGGGCAGTAAAGAAATAAGAAACATTATATGAATGAATGTACACGTCGATGTATGAGCTTTGTGAGTGTCGATGATTTAAAATACCCCAGTCTCAGTTGCTACTGTGTATACATATACACGTATCTTTTACTTGCTTCAGTCATTGGACTGTGGCCATGCTGGGGCACTGCTTTGAAAACTCTAGTCGAACAAATCAACTCCAGTACTTTTTTCTAAAGTCTTATTCTATCGGTCTCTTTTGTTAAATCACTAAGCTACAGGGACATAAAACAATACCCGTTGTCAAGTAGTGGAACAAACACAATTACATACATGCATATATCCACACACGACAGGCTTCCACACAGTTTCTGTCTACCAAATTCATTCACAAGCCATTGGTTGGCTCAGGACTATAATAAAAATACTTGCCCGAAATGCGGCGCAGCAGAACTGGCCTCGAAACCATACGGTTACAAAGTGAGGTTCTTAAGCACGTTCACACCAGTCTTACATATTTCATTAAAATTCCGAGATGATAAATACTGGTTTCAGATTTTGGCACAAGGCTAGCAATTTCAGGGAAGTGAGTAAGTCGATCACATCGACCCAAGTGCTCAGTTAGTACTTATTTTATCGACCCCGAAAGGATGAATGGCAAAGTAGATCTCGGTAGAATTTGAACTCAAGACATAAAGACAGATGAAATGCCGCTAAGCATTTTATCCAGTGGGCTAACGATTCTGCCAGCTCGCTCCACCTTAGAAGAATACAAATATTGCACATTTGTATTCTTGTTTAAACTAGATATCCATGGTGTCATCCGGGGGAGTTACATGTTCTGGTGCCACTTTAGAGGGGGTGGGTGTGTTTGATGTTGTCGGGACCGATGTGTGCATAGGCTGGGGGTTTTGGGTATCGTGTTAGAGGGCGGGTACCACAGATGGAGGAGTGGGAAGTTTTGTTTCTGTGGGGGCTAATGTGTGTGCGGGTTTGAAGTCTTTTTGAGCAGTTGAAGGGCCGGGTGTCTGCGCCACTTTTTTCTGCCACTTTTCGCAGTCTACACGAATGTGGACTTTTTTCTCACATTCGTAGCACGTCGGGTTCTTCCCTTCGACATGGATTTTGAGAACAATGCCCTCGCCCAAGAGCACTCTGTCTGGCAGCATTTCGATGTCTTCCTGAGCCCCCTGGATAATAGCTGAAATTCTCTGTCCGAGCCAATTGTAGGGGGCAGTGCATGTAATTTGAAGGAATCTTATTTTGTCCGTCCGGTTATACAACAGGGCGGCCATTACCTTCCATGCCTCTATTTCGGGTGGTACCTCTGCCACCTTTATGCCGGCAGTTCCTCTCCTCATATAGGTTGGCAAAAGCACCACCTCCTTCGTTTTCAGGGGCTCGGTGAGTACTCTTGGGCTTTTTCTTCGGTTCCAAATCTGGCCTCTATTGTGCCATATGTCCGGCACCACGCTACGTAATTTACGTCTTTCCATATGGGGGTCAGACATTTTTTTCAATTTTACACTGTTCGATGTGTTTGAATTTTCTTGTTGGCAGACAGTACGTTTTGAAAACGACTGTCCTCCTTTTCAATTCTTCGACGCTGGGGGAGGGTAATATCTTTATATCCCCACCCTCCTCCTTCATCGTTTCAAAAAGCTCGGAGAGCGTTTTTCCGTTGGTAACACAACGTTTTCAGTTGCCACCGCGGCAACTGCCGAAAATTTCTTTACTGGCTCATCCAGTGGACTTTTTTCGTGAATTATTTCGACCGACATACTCGGCAGAAATTAATTCTACACACAAAAATAAATAAATTAGAAATCCCCAAAAAGGGAAACCTATAATGTTCCCCCCCCCCCTCTAAATGAGAACAACAGTTCAAATCTCACACCCACTGGGGGCGGGGTGCAACAATAAAGCCAGAACAGCTTTGACAAATTCAATTTTTCAACAAATAACAACTGCCAAAATGGCTTCACACAAACAATCCTTGTCGCCCGGCACTGGGAAACAGCACAAAAAGAAGTTCGAAGTTCAACAATTCAACAATGGTACACAGTTAATAAATCCAAAAAAAAAAAAAAAAAAATCAAAGCTCCAACAAAACTTCCGGCCCACCGACAAACAAAAACGCGTCTAACAAAGAGACGGTAAGCAAGCTACATACCACATAGCCACTCCTATCGAATTATGCTATTTTCATTTCGCTGAGTCAACGGTTATATTAGTAACGTATGAACATTTTATGATTTGTGTGATGGTAATGAATCATGTTTAAATATTTATTTGACGTTGAGTAGTTATTAGACAAAGCTTACAACAAACTCATTCCAACGATATTAGTACAACAGACATCAAGTAACGCATCTTTAATACGAGTTAAAAGGTTCCCATTTTTCCTTTATGTGTCTTCGCATTGACAAGGTCAGTGAAAACAGTTCTGCTGTTGAACAGTCTTTCTCTGCTTATTTATGATTCACTTTTTATGTGATTTCCCCATCCCCTTTTTTATGTGTACCATTAGCAAAAGTCTGGCAATCTGTTTTTCGATCACTCCAAACCTCAGATCGATTTGCAAAAGCCAACACGCAAAAAAAAAAAAAAAAAAAAAGAGCAACCCAGCCCTCTTAGACAATTGATTTCTACAATTTCTTCGAGTCACCTTCTGAGTGAAACTGGGTTGACAGAAATTGTGCAGAAGCTCACAGGAACATGTAACTCAGAAGTGTAACCTTTAGAACAACCTTTCCGCACAATGTGTCATTCGTTGATTTTGCCTGATAATTATGTTAAGGGTACATGTGTCTGTGGAATATTCAGTCGTTTACACGCTTATTTAATGACCAGGTAATTTAGTTGATTCAACTATTGAAACCTCATTGTCGAAACCGACGGAGATCCTTAGATATTAGTTTCTGTTATTAACCTTTTCTACTGATATTTTGGAGGAGAGGGCTAGTCGATTACTTTGACCCTAGTGTTCAACTGGTACTTATTTTATCGACCCCGAAAAGATGAAAGACACAATCGGTCTCGATGGAATTCGAACTCAGAATATAAAACCGGAAGAAATGCTGCGAAGCATTTTGTCTGGTGTGCTAACGATTTTGCAAGTTCGCCGCCTTCGTGAATCTAAATATTGCTTCCAAATTTTGACAAAAGGCCAGCAAGTTTGTGGGAAGGGTTAAGTCGATTACATCGATCACAATGTTCAACTAGTATTTATTTTATCGATCTCGAAATGATGAAAGGCAATGTTGGTCTCGGTGGAATTTGAACCCAGAACGCTGAGACGGACAAACACCGCTAAGCATTTTGCCCGCACTGCTAATGATTCTGCCAGCTTGTCATCTTATAATAATAATAATAATCATAATAATAATAATAATAATCATTTCTACTACAGGCATAATGCCTGAATTGTTTGGGGGAGGGGGACAATCGATCACATCGAACCCCATACATGGCTGGTACTAATACTACTACTACTAATAATAATAATAATCTTTTCTACTATAGGCACAAGACCTGAAACTTCGACCCCAGTGTTTCACTGGTACTTAATTTATCGACCCCGAAAGGATGAAAGGCAAAGTCGACCTTGGCGGAATTTGAACTCAGAACGCAGCAGCAGACGAAATACCGCTAAGCATTTCGCCCGGCATACTAATGATTCTGCCAGTTTGTCGTTTTAATAATAATAATAATAATAATAATAATAATAATAATAATAATAATAATAATAATAATAATAATAATAATAATAACAATAATAATAACAATAATAATAATAATTATTATTATTATTATTATTATTATTATTATTATTATTATTCCTTTGAATGAAATACTGCAGAAAACACAGTTGGGGTATGATCTGGGAAGAGGTAAGGGAAAACTAAACCATTTGCTATTCAGGGACGACCTGAAGCTATTCACAAAAACTGAGCCAAAACTGGAATGCCTAGTCCAGTCTGTGAGGATTTTCTCAAATGACATTAAGATGGTGTTTGGACTCTCAAAATGTGTTACGATGGTTACGATGGTGATGAGACGAGGAAGGCTTGCCAGGACAGAAGGCATATGGTTGCCAAGTGGTGAAATGATGAAGGCAATTCAACCTCAATCCTGCTATAAATACCTGGGAATACTTGAGGCAGATGGAATCAAACACCACGACATGAAATAAAAAACAAAACGAGAGTACCTGCGGCGAACGAGGAAAATATTGGCTTCAAAGCTGAATGCCAGAAGCATGATTTCGGCAATAAACACGCTCGCAGTCGCAGTAGTTCGGCATGGCGCTGGAATCCTTAAGTGGACAAACAAGGAGCAAAAGGAGATGGACAGAAAATCAAGAAAGCTCCTAACGATGCTTGGAGCCCATCATCCACGTGAAGACACTGATCGCCTATACATGAAGAGAGCAAATGGAGGAAGGGGACTGATAAGTGTCGAAGACTGTGTGCCCATCGAACTCGAAAGTTTAATGAGATATCTAGCTGGAAAAAGTATGTGACTGATGAAAAGAACCCTAAAAAAATAGAACGAGAGCACTATACTGGCAGCGCAGGACCAAGCTCTGACCACGAACCGGAGGATCAACCTGAGGAATAAGCAAGTGTCTCCGCTGTGCCGTATCTGCAACACAGTTGATAAAACCATTGCCCATATCACGAATGAATGCCCTAGACTTTCCAAAAACCACTACAAGTTGTGGCAACACAACTAGGTAACGAAAGTGCTACATTGGAAACTATGCAAAACGTGGGGGTTAAAGAGAGAGGCAAGACGCGGTATGAGTACAAACCGCAGAGAGTGGAAAAGTCGGAGACATGCAAAATCCTCTGGGATTTCCGAATCCAAACAGATCATGTGCTAGAGCATAACAAATTTGAGGATAATCTATAATACAATAACTCAGGAATCGACTAGTAATTCACAAGTATAAAAAAACAAAAACCTGGCAGGGTTCAATTACCACAAGGCTTTTTAAAAATTGCTTAAGGTTAGCCATCCTGGATTGAAAGAAGGACTCGAAAGCTCGGTCAGTAATTGGGGATCCAAGAGAGAGCATGCTGATGAAGGTGAAAACGCGATAGAGGGAAAAGAGTCTGTAAACAGGTTTACAGTCTGCTGATGTGAAGCTTGATGGTTGAAGAGCCAGAGCTCGCATTCGGAACTGTTAACGCTGAGACCCTTATGGTCAAGTTCCTCAATCATCGTCCTCGCAATTGCAAAAACCTTATCAGGAGGACTCCCCAAACAAGCATCATCAAGATACCAGACATTCAAGTGCAGGTCAGTCTCCATCTTGGTAACATCGTCAATACCAGTGCAAATAGAGCCGGTCCAAGTGGGTCACTCTGTCGGACTTTAGAGGCAGATGGGATGGGGTGGTCACCAAAGGAGAGGTAGGGGGGCTTCCGATAGGCTTGCCAAGCAAAGTGATAAAGCTGCGGGGCGTTCTCCCTTACTGCACAGAGGATGATATCTCGACTGATGGATTGAAGGCATTCCTGGGGTCTAGTTTGAGAATGACCTTTGGGAACTCAGAAGGCATGTTGGTGAAAGATCTAGTGGCATGAACAGCAACCCCACAACCTAGCTTTGTACCCACCTCTAGCTGAGTAGGGGAAAATTCGGAGGACAGACAGTTCTAAAAGAAATAATAAAATAAATCGCGATGCTATTTTCCTCATCAGCAAGCAAGACTACACCAGAACTACATTTTTTGAAAATAATCTGGTGAAAATTTAAAAAATTCAAGTGTTTGGAAGAAATTCACCAAGATCCCTAATGGTTATTTAACAGATTATTTAGTTAGTGACTTTTAAGCGTTTACATATTCGTCCCACTTACTCTGGATACCAAAGTCTATTTTTGCATTTTTCCGGATTGTCTTTTTTCCTTAAGCGGATATATGTGCCAAAAACCAAAGATCTTTAAAATAATGTCTTAAAGTTAGCATATTCGTAGTGATTTGGTGGTAAAGATGTATTTGTATGCATAGGTGTAATTTGTAAAAGTAGTGACGGGGACAATATTTTCTTTAGTTCAGATGATAAACTCCCCCACGCCCCCCAAAAATAGCGGTGTAATTAATAATCTTGTAAAGTTGATTCGAAACTCCAGCGGCTAGATTATTGGTCAGACACTACGATGGAACATCTACAGTTTCACGTGATCGACCAATTAGTGTAAGGCTGTAGCATGGTATGGTTTTCTCGAACGTTCTAGAATTTAGCTTCCAATCTCCTATAAAAACCGTTTGGCGTGCAGTTTAGAGAGCAGACGGCTAAGGGTAACCAAGAACCTCTGTCACTACAGAGATTTGCGCGGCTGGCTTCGAATATTTTGAGGCCAACCGTATATTGTTACACACATAGCTTTCAATAATTTCAAAATAGTTTGTCTCTTTCTCGGTCAGCAAATTTTTATGTCTGGCAATAAACAGTTAAATATTCGCGCGTTGTTTCAGTTATTGTTCACGCAGCCAACGAAATATCTCTTCATTGACCAGCTCAACTTGAACGACAGGCAGACGACAACCTCATTTAACTTTAACAGTGTGGTATGGCTGTAAGCAAATAACAACTAATTTTACTGTGTCTAGAACATATACATATTGAAACGTAAATAACAAAACAACACACACAAAAGACATACAGAGTTGAACAAAGAAAACATGCTTAGACTTCCGCGCGGGAATTTATATGTATTTAAATTTATATCGGTGATTTAACTGGAATGCACTCAAAGTACTCTGGTGTTTAGTCGGCAGTATAAACAACTGACAATGAAGCTAAATATTGGTATCAAATTTTTGGTGAAAGGCCAGCAAATTCGAGGGAGGGGGCAACTCAATTACATCAACCCCAGTGCTCATGTATTTTTTTATCGACCCCGAAAAGATGAAAGCCAAAGTCGATCTTGGCGGAATTTGAGTTCAGAACGAAAAGACGGACGAAATGTTGCAAGCGTTTTTGCCCAGCGTGCTAGCGATTCTGCCAGCTTGTTGTCTTAATGTTTGTTGTTAATATTTAGATACATTATTATTATTATTATTATTATTATTATTAATATTATTATGTAGTGAAACTACCTCGATCGCCATTATATACAAACAAACCATCTTCCCCGCTGTTATAAATATAATCAAGTGCGGGCGTAGTAGAGAGCAGCCTACTATATCCATCACGTGACTGATTATTATTTGAAGCGGCAACTGCCTCGTACCGTTCCCGCCAGAACGCAAATCGACCAACCACAGCCCTTAATAAGGTCACGTGATAGTGTTTTTTCTAATGCTTTCCTGGAGCCCCTATTTTCTTATAAATAGCCTAAGTTATACCCGCCAATTCGTCGCGCCTCAGATCCTAGATCTGGCTGGCGTTGACCACACACGCGTAACACAGCAGCAATCAGTTTCCAGCGACGACATCAACATCATCGTACGAACTACAAGCATCGCCCCCGACGTCGCCAGCAGCAACACGACACTATGATTACCAGCATCGCCACCAGCGTCAACACGGCACTACGACTACCAGCGTCCCCAACAGCGTCAACATGACTCTACACGTACACAAGCTACCAACAGCTAACTGCAGAACTTCTAACCCTGTTTGTGTGATTCATTTCGCCACGAAATAACAGCCAGAATTTAGCCTGCGAAGAACATCTGTACTCAAGAACCCGGCTTGGCATAGAAGCCACAACATCACAACTAGTGATCGCTCTGCCCCACACGCCTTAACTTCTTATATACAGATACTTACCACTGTCTACTCTATGAACTGGTATCTTAAATTCTTATACGTGTTACTGACTCCTTTCTATCCGCTGTATCTCACGCATACACATACATGTATTCCTCGCACACACACTTTTGTTTACATGACGGCCTGTCTTCTAATGTGTTTTATTATGTCGCATTCACTCACACACAGACATACAATTTAATGCTACAATAAATCTTACTGTTATTCATCTCATGCGGTTGTGTTCCTATCGTCTTACTTACTGGCATTTACGAATTCTCTATGTTATCGAAGTATAACATATATATCATTTGATATATTTTGTGTTCGACCGTGTGACGCGTTTAATAAAAGGAGCCCTGTTTTTCCATTCGTCACCATTCCTCCTTTTGGGTTCGCACGGTCGTTCTTACAATTATTATTATTATTATTTAAAGCGGCGATATGGCAGAATCGTCAGCACGTTGGACGAAATGCTTAGCGGTATTTCGTCCATCGCTACGTTCTGAGTTCAAATTCCACTGAGGTCGACTTTGCCTTTCATCCTTTCGGGGTCGATTAAATAAGTACCAGTTACGTACTGGGGGTCAATGTAATCGACTTAATCTCCTCCTCAAGCTGCCCTAGCAGCAAAGATTTGAAATCATTATTACCATTATTATTATTTATATTTTCTCTTTATCATAGGTTTTGTTGGAGCTCCTGGAGTCTTGTATGCGCAGCGGGCTTACTACCTGTAGCCTACAGTGCCATGCTATCCGTTCTTTTCAGCTTTCTAATACTTTCCTGATTATTCTGGCCGTGCCAAGGAGGCAAACCTTTTGTAACAGTTCTACTGAGCACTCTATTCCAATTTCTTTTATATTCCTCTTGATGTCTTCTGATACTGTCCCCAATGACCCAACAATAATTGGCACTATCTTTACCTTCTTCATTTTCCATAGCCGGGCTATTTCGTACTTAAGAGGGTTGTATCTATCTATCTATCTATCTATCTATCATCATGGACGGACGGTAGACACATCGGCTCCCATGTAAGTTGCATTTTTCACCTCTTAAAAGACCTATTTTGTTTTAAAATTTTGTATAAGTTGTGTATAACACAAAATACTTCGTGAACATATATTTTTCAAATCGGAAATAGCTCTATTTAGAGCCTTATTTCCAAAAATTCAAACATATCTTCCTCGTTCCTAGCCATATTCTTTAAAACGAATATGGCTAAGGTTTTCAACGAGGCCGACTTCCCGCTCCTAATGCCAGAGGCGAAAACACTTAATGCCGTTCCGCATGAACGCAGACAAGTGATGAAGAAGAGCAATGATTCTGAGTCAACTGCTGCTGCCTCAACCACCACCACTACCACCATCACGTGTACAAACTCTGCTGCTACAGCAGTCTTGCCTGCCACCGTCACCAGTGACAACAACAACAACAACGACAAAGACAACAACAACAACAGCAACAACAACGACACAAATGTCCTTGCTAACACGACCACTGTCCTCACCACTGCTACTACCAGTGACAATAACAACAGCAACAACAACAGGACACCGACCTTCAACACCAACACCACCACTACTTCGACAAACTCTGCCGCCACTACCACCACCTTTGAACCTGGCAGTACCAACACCACTGTCAATACCACCATCAACAACTACAAGACGAACAAGATAAACAACACCACAAACGCCACAAACAACATATCTGCCAGCATCACAAAAACAAATTTTGCCGATGCAACGAAAGAAAAAAGAACAATATTAACATTCACCCAAAAACAAATCAATGACACAAAATCCCTTCTCACGAAAGAAGGTGACACTGTACAAATACACATACCAAAAGCAATCATTGAAAATACAAACAAGAAGCACATATCATACAGACTTATCAACAAGAAAACGAAGCGACCGGAGAATTTCTCCACCCAAAAAATTGAGATTTGTCTCAAACCGATATGGCCCTTTCAAAGTCATGTTACTTGGGGACGAAAATTTGCCACGGTCCTAGTACGCTTTAAGAGCGAACAGTTAGCGAAGGAATTTTCAACACTCTCTCTCCACACAGATGACTTGGTGATGATACCGAGTTATCTTGGACAGAGAGTGACGAAGGTGACAGTAAAGAATGTCCCTTCACAAGTGGAAACAGAGTGGATAGTAGGTTCTATATGCCTCGAAATGGAGGAGGCAAATATATTAGAAATTGCTACTGCAGAGGAGAAAAACTGGGAAGGGGGAAAAAAAGTCGAAGTCCTCCTCCACATCACTGAAGAGGAGTGCCAAAAGATCCCCACACACATCCAACTGGCAAAGGACCACAAGTTATATGTAGTGGTGGAAGGAAGGCGGCCACGTTGTTATGTATGCGGCAGCGAGGCACACCTCAAGGACAGTTGCCCAACCGCCGCCAACCAAAAAAAGCAACAAGGGCAACCACCAAAACCCGGAAAAAAACCCCTACTACCAACACCACCATCAACAATCAAAACAAGAGAAACACAAGCAACACTGGCAACTGAGGAGACAACAGCATCTGCAAAAACAACAAGTGAGGAAGCAGGGGAAAAGAAAGAAAATTCCAAGACTGTTTCCCCCTCCCCCACATCACACACACCTCACACAAATAACAAGCCATCAGCACCAACAAAAACAGCAACACAACCACTCACACAAGCACACACAGACGCTCACAATTTGCCCCTACCCCCTTCCGATTCCTCAGAACCTTCGTCGGAAGATGAAAGTAATGAGGAATGGCAAATAGCCCAGAAAGGAAGGAGGAAGAGGAGCAAGAAAAGAAAAGAAAACACAAACAAAGCAGGGAGATACACAACTCCCGAAAACACTCCAGACACCAACACAAGCACACACAAGCAACAAAACCCCAAAAGCAAGTACACACACAATGCTCACTGCCATCAACACAAAAAACTCAGAGTTGATGGAATACATCAACACAAAAACAAACATAACAAACGAAGACATAAAAACCAGCAACCACCCATACACAACACCGCCAGAACACATCAAAATACTACACATAACACCAACCCTGCACCACACACTAAAATCTATTTTTCCAAAGGCAGTTGGCAAATGCCAAAAATACCTGGCGAAAAAACTATATAGTGATCTCCTCGAAGAAAACCCGAAGGAGGAGACACAAAAACTCTCAAACGGTAAGGGACTCTCTTTATAAAACTTTAACACTCAAATCAAAATGATGCTCAAGATTGGTTGTGTAAATGCGCGTGGCTTGGGGTCCCCTTGGAAACAAGGGTACCTCCTAAATGACATAAAGTCACATAAACTAGAAATCATAGCCATAAGCGAGACCAGACTCCATGATCCGCGGGCCCTATCGTCCATGTTTGGCAGACAGTTTAACATTTATTTTTCTCCCTGTCTGCCGAGAATGGGCGGTAGTGGCACGGCGGTACTCTTTCGCAAGAGTCTGGATCTCGAAGTAAAGACAGTATTCATAGACCCGGAGGGTAGATTGGTTGTTCTGGATGTCGATGGCAGCGATGGGTGTGCTTTTCGACTCATATCAGTATACGCACCACCTTTAACAGGTAGGCCGGATTTCTTTCGACGTCTAGAAGTATTCCTAGGAACGTCTCGTCCTTTACTTTTAGTGGGGGATTGGAATGCTACCTTGGACACGCATCTAGACTATGTGGGCAGAGATAGGAATAGACGGGGATGCAAATGCCTCAAAGACCTGCTCAGACGCTTTCAACTGTCTGACAGGTACCGACTCGATTACCCGAATGCGCCAATGTGGACATGGACAAACCGCATCGGGTCGTCGAGATCGTATCTAGATAGAATACTGTGTAGGAGAGTAGATAGAGATAGCATAGGGTGTCCACAATTTCACATAGTCAGCTACACGGATCACAAACTTGTGACGTGTACGCTAGACTTAGATAAGACACATAGGCAGGGCTCCGGTTACTGGAAACTAAACGCGTCTTTCCCGTCGAGACCAGTTTTCATAGACCGGATTAGCACGTTAGTAAAGAGGGCTTTGACAGGAGCCATCATCAATAACAAATGGTGGTTTGCCCTCAAGAGAGCAATAAAAGCAGAAGCGGTTAGGTATAGCAAAGCACTAGCCATAGACAGAAACAGAGTAGAGGGTGAACTAGTTAAGAAGCTAGAAGAGGCAATTAGAAGTGGCATCGCATCCGACGTTTTGGCGGCGAGGTTGGCCCTTGACCAACACTTCAACGCCAAACACGAAGGGTGCGTTGTCAGGGCTAGGATGCGTGCTCTAAGAAACGAAGGTGTTGGAGCCGCACGAGAGGCCCGGGTGGCGGAGGGGCAACAAAGCCACCATTCGGTCTCTGGTGGACGAACAGGGGCGCGAACTGCTCGAGCCAAGCAAAATGTGTGAGGCCTTTCAGCGGCACTTTGCTCGACTGTTTGGGACGAATGGCGAGCGAGAACGCAGGGTGGACTTCAGTGCCTACCTGCACAGCCTGCCACGACTCTCGGCAAGAGAGGCGGAGTGCTGCGAAGGTGCCATCACGGCGGCGGAAGTGAGGGACGCGATGGCGGGATGCTCGAGGGACAAATCTCCGGGTTTGGATGGTCTGCCCTACGAGCTTTACAACTGTAAGCCAGACTTGTTTGGAGACGTCTTGGTGGCGGTGTACTGCAACTGGCAGCAAAACGGGAGCATTCCCGGTTTTGTGAGTCGAGCAGCCGTAACGCTGCTGAAGAAAGATCCAAACAAGGGGGACGTCATAGATAACTTTAGGCCCATCACTCTGCTCAATGCAGACTTGAAAATTTTGGCCAAGGTGTTAGCCAAGCGGTTGGCGCTTGTCATCGAGAAACTGATCGGCAAGGCGCAAACGTGCGCGGTGCCGGGCAGGAGCATCCATGACAACCTCCATCTGATGCGCTACATCATAGAGAGGGTAGTTAAGGAACCTGGCATGGGTGGGGCCCTGATCAATTTAGATCAATCGAAAGCTTTCGATAGGGTAGACCATCAATACTTGGAGGCTGTCCTCATAGCAGCCGGCTTCGGTCCCATTTTCCGCGGCTGGATGGCTGCCTTGTACAGAGGCATCCGTTCGGTAGTTCGCGTCAATGGGCATCTATCAAGACACTTCGACATTGCACGTTCGGTCCGTCAGGGATGCCCCCTCTCGTCGCTTCTGTACGTGTTGACTCTCGAGCCACTACTGCGGAAGCTGGCGACGCTGAGGGGCATCCCGCGAGAGTTGGGATGCGGGACGAGCGTGTCGGCATACGCGGACGACGTCACCGTCATAGTGTCTAGCCAAAAGCACATCGAGCTTGTCGGCGAGACACTGAGAGACTACGAAGCAGTAACGGGAGCGAAAATCAACCGGGATAAGTCAGTGGGCTTGCGGCTCGGCACCTGGAGAAGCAACCCCATGCCGTCAAGTAGCGCCTCCGTCGTGGGACGTTGGACTGACGGTCCGGTTGAGATGCTCGGGATCTGGTTTGGTCCAGACCTCCAAACGGAGAAGAACTGGGACGAGATAACGAGAAGGGTGGCCACTCTAGCCCGGCAATGGGCCGAGAGGAAGCTTTCCCTGAAAGGTCGGGCGGAGGTGGCGAACACGTACATCGCGTCCGTCATCTACTACCGCCTGACCGTCGTTCCTTGTCCCGACCTACCATCACCAAACTGGAGCGCATCCTCTTCCGCTTCTTGTGGAAAGGAAGCGTTCCGATGGTTAGGCGATCCGTTTGCTGCCAACACCCGTTAAAAGGAGGACTGGGCATGCCGTGGTTGATGATGCGCAGACACGCGCTGAGACTGCGACATCTCCGGCTCTACGTAGACAGCGGTGAACAGGTGTGGTCACCGTTTGTGCGGCGCGCTTTCCCGCAGCTCGTCTCCATGACCGAACTGCAGTCATGGATCAAGAAGAGGCCGAGGAAGGGCGAATGGCACCGCGAGTGTCGCGCTGCTCTTCGGCAACTCCAACAACCCGGGTCAACCTTGAGCGACTGCATCACAACTAACGCATTCTATAGTGGATTAGTGGAGGGAAGGTACGACGACGATCTCGGGGCGAACCTGGGCGTCGACGAGGAATACCTGACCCGCCTGTTTAAGACGACCTTCGGGCCGGGACCTATGGACAACTTCCAGAGATCCCTGGCCTGGCAGTGCTATCGAGAAGCACTACCCGTTCGGGATAAGCTCTACAGGCATGGCTCGAGAAACACGGGGCCGACCTGTCCGAGATGCCGGCAGAGCGACGAAACCGTTCTGCACGCACTCGTACAGTGTCCCACCATTTCCGAGCTGTGGGCTTACGTCGAACAACTGCTATCGCGTGTGGGACGAGTCGGTCTATCAGCCGAGTCTATCGTGAATATTGTCGCGCCTCCTTCCTTTAAACGGGAAGGAAGAGCTATTTTCATCGTACTTGTGGCTATGGCGAAAGAATGTGTATGGTGGACGCGTCTGAAAGGTCTAGAGACAAAGACTTTCCTCTCTGGGCAATCTCTTATCAACTTCTTCAAGTATCACCTGAAGAGGAAGTTGAGAGTAGAAAGGGAAGTCTTGTCTAGTGAATGCTTCAAAAAAAGATGGGTGAATGTAGCAAGGATGGCACGTGTGAACGACGGAGCCATCTTGAGCATAACCCTATGAACAAGAAAAAAAAATAAAACAAAAAGGCAAAAGAGAGTCACTTACTGTTATAGTTTCTTCAATGAGAATATTGACCAAGGTTACCGTGGTCTTTTCCGTGGGCTTTTCCTTCCACGGCTAAACCTAAACTGTCCTCCCCTCTTTTTACACGAGAACATTACTGTGTGATACACGATCCCTATTGATCGGCCTTTCCTTTTCTTTTTTTTTTCGATCCCTTTTGATCGAACTGCCCCTTTTTCCCTTCCTACGATCCCTTTTGATCGACACCACCAATTTTTTTTTTTTTTTTTCCTTCCTTCCCCCTCCCAAAAAGAAAAGCTCTACATTGTATTTGTCCCATCTTCGTTGAGCCCTGTGTGGCTAATAAAAGAAATGTATCTATCTATCTATCTATCTATCTATCTATCTATCTGTCTGTCTGTCTGTCTACCCTTGCGCCTTCCTTCTTGACTTATTCGTGGGTCAAGGGGCATGCAACACAAGCTATATAGCATATGTGGAAGCTTATGACTGGTCTCTTGGAGGAAAAGTTATATAATCATTTGGAAAGTAACAATTTGCTTCCTGTAGAACAGAAAGGAAGCACGAAGCATAGTAGGGCAACTAAAGACCAGTTTTTAGTTGATAAAATGATAATTAGAAATTGTAGACGCAGATTGACAGGTTTGAATGTAGCGTGGTTGGATTACAGAAAAGCATATAACATGGTACCACACAGTTTGGTAAGTAAAACATTGAGCATGACTGGAGTGGCGAAAAATATAGAGAAAATGCTCACTGAAAGTATGAAATATTGTATATATTAGAGGAAAACAAATACTTGAAAACGTAAACATCTGACGTAGTATATTTCTAGGTGATACCTTATCTCCATTACTATTTGTTTTGGTCATAATACCGCTCAGTTTAATATTACGAGAAGTAAAAATAGCTTATGATTTGGGGAAAAAATATGGGCAGATAAATCATCTTTTTATGGATGATATAAAGCTTTATGTGAAAAATGAGAAGCAGCTTGAAATGCTTTTCTTATGTCTCCCTGTGTTGTATTCCTCTCAGCGGACTCGCAGAGAAAACACAACGAGTTGTACAATTTAGTTATCACATTTATTTATTAACTATAAGCAAAGAACTCACTCACCGAATTGTTAGTTATCAAGAAACAAGAATGTTGTCCTCGCCATATATATCCCAATAACATTCAACCTCGACAGTCACTCCAAAACAGCAACGAAATAGGGACCTCAGACGAACTATATTGAAATATGGGACTTCAGACGAATAACAAACAAATCTAATAGTCCATATAACACCTCCCCACTGAAATTGATGCTATACAAGAAGTATCAACAGCAAAGTCTCTCTTGGGTTTTACGGGTTCTCTTGGACCGTCTTGGGTTGTCTGGTCCATACTCCGGAACGGGTAACATGGTCTTGGGTCTGGTCAGTCTTTGAGTTAGTGGCACAGTTTCCGTGATCTCCATCGGGTGATCTGTTGCAAATTCAAATACAGTGTCTTCTGCATCACCAGGTTCATTGTCTTCCTTAGTCGTGTACCGCGGTCGCAGCTGTTCCCAGTGTGGTCTCAACATCGGGCCATGAGGTATGACCTTGACGTTAAAGCAGCGAGTACCCAATAACTTCTTAATGATTGCTGGTACCCATCGGGGATCTTTGTCTCGGCGAGGTCCATAGTATAGTGCATACACAGGATCTCCAGCCTTGTACTGCCTGGTAACTTTAGCGACATCACCCGAGCCCGGAGTCACCTGAGACTTATATGCTACCTTAGACTGTTTGCTTTGAGCAATGTGTGCTGGCGATGGCAGCAGAGAATCAATCCTTGTTTGTATCTGCCGGTGATTCAAAAGTTCATTTGGAGAGAATCCTCAGGATGTCGGTGTTCTCCGGTACTGCATCAAGAACTCTTGAAGTGCTCGTGTCGGCGGAAGAGAAGACTTCCTCAGAGCTTGTTTGAAGGTCTGCACCAAACGTTCCGCTGCTCCGTTGGTAGCTGGGTGGTAAGGTGCCCCTGTCAGGTGTGTGATCCCACGTTCTTTGCACCAGCTCTGGAACTCTTCAGACGTAAAAGTTGGTGCGTTATCGGTGACCAGTGTGTGAGGAAATCCGAAGTGCGCAAAGTCTTCCTCAAGCAGATTTAAAGTGGCTTTGGAGGACGTGGAGGAAGTAGAATGAATGCATGGGTACTTGGAATAAGCATCTGTGATCACCAGCCAATCTCTACCCATAAAATTTATTGCGTGGTCCAGGTGTAAGCGGCTCCACAGCTTTTCTGGTAACATCCATGGGTGAACTAGAGGCTTAGATCGTTACACGAATCACATCGTCGACTGGCTATCTCTATAGCAGCATCGATACCAGGCCAATAAACAGCAGTTCTTGCTAGTTGTTTCATGCGTTCCATGCCAAAGTGTCCAAGATGCAGAAGATTGAGGATCTTTGGCTGCAAGCTATGTGGAATCAAAACTCTAGATCCATGTATAAGGCATCCATGGCAGACACTGAGTGAGTTTGATAACTTCCGGAACTTGTTGACTTCGTCATTGATCTCCATGTTCTTTGGTGACCAGCCTTCACGGACGTAACGCATCACAGTAGATATCACTGGATCTTTCCCTGACTCTTGACGGAGGACGTTAGCATCCACAGGTTGGACTTGAATACTGAGAGCTTTGATGGCACACACCATGTCTATGTCTTCACCATTTTCCTTTCTGTCAAAGTCGTTGTCATCACCGAATGGCAAGCGACTGAGGGCATCTGCATTGCCATGATCTGCTGATTTCCGATATTCAATGGTGTAGTCAAACTGGTTCAGCCACAGGGCCCACCGTGCTAGTCTGTTTGCAGCGAGAAGTGGCGTCTCTTTCCTCGGACTGAATAGTGATGTCAGTGGCTTGTGGTCAGTTACGAGTACGAATTTACGACCTTACAAATACTGGTAAAACTTTTGCAAGCCAAATATGATAGCCAGGGCTTCCTTTTGAATTTGGCTGTAGTTATGCTGTGCAGAAGTGAGAGTCTTGGACATATTGGATATTGGGCGCTCGCTTCCATCAGGATAGCGGTGAAACAGGACTGCTCCAATACCAACGTTTGATGCGTCGCAAGTCAGTCCCAAAGTTTTGTTTGGATCAAAGTGTATCAGAACTTGACTCGATGAAAGTACATTTTTCAAGTGATCAAAAGCTGACTGTTCCTCATCTCCCCACTTCCAAATAGTTGACTTTTTCGTAAGGCAATAGAGTGGCTCTGCTATACTGGCTAGGTTTGGGATAAACTTTCCATAAAACTGAACTGAACCCAGTCGTTCGCTGGAGGTGGCATCTTTAAGACTGCTTCGACCTTGGATCCCTTCATGATCCCTTCAGCCGACAAAATGTGTCCAAGGTATTCTACACTGGGTAGTGCAAACTGGCACTTTTCACAGCGACATTTGAGTCCATTGTCGCTTAGACGTGTGAGCAGACACTTTAGGTTGTTCAGGTGACTGTTTGCATCTTTCCCACTGACGAGCATGTCGTCCTGGAAGACGGCCGCTCCAGGTAGATCATGGGTCAGGTTTTCCATGATCTCCTGAAAGTAACAAGGTGCTGACTTGATTCCGAAAGGGAGTCGTTGCTGCAGGAGTACTCCACGATGAGTGCTGAGTGCGAGTCTGCGTTGACTTTCTGGAGCCAGCTTGATCTGATTATAGGCATCAGCAAGGTCAATCTTTGTATATCCGAATCCAACTTCGAGTTTCTGCATCAGTTCAACAGGGAGTGGCATTGGATGACGGTGATCTGCAAGTTGGTCATTAATTCTCACAGAGTAGTCACCACAAATCCGTAGTTTGGGCTTCAGGTTGCTTGAAGCGTGTGCTTTACGAATCGGTACCACTAGCGTTCCGTATTCGTTGAACTGGACTGGCTTCCAGATTCCCTTGGCGATGCCTTCTTCGTAACCTTTGGCCGGGTCATCACGAAGAGCAAACGGGACCGGACGTGCCTTGTGAAAGACTGGTGTTGCGTCCGCTTTGAATTTCACTTCCAGTTCAAAGTTCTTGAGACATCCCAATTCTTGCTTGAAAGGATCTGGGAATTCATCACACATGTTGTGACAATCTTGTTGCAGGGAAACATAGGGCTCACTTGAGGTCTTTGGATATATCACTTCTGCACCTTCCCTCTTGGCTTGGCTGTCTATGCTTTTCAAACCTAGAGCAGTGTCCACGGAAATTCCCAGAATCTGGATAGCATTTCGTCCCAGCAAATTAAGATCAGAGATTTTGGTGACGATGTATGGTATTAGATTCTGCTTACTGGTTGTTGGATCCTTGGTTTGGCCCATGCAAGTTCCCAGAACAGGCAGGTCGTGCTTGCTGGCAGATTCATAGCGATGCTTGACATCTTGCAGCTTTGGTTTTCCAAGCTGTTTCCAGACTGACAAGGAAACAAAATTGCCTGTAGTGGCAGTGTCCAATTCCATTGTGAACAGTCTGTTTTGGATTGTTATTGGCACAATCAAACTATGAGTATCTCGGGAAACTTCGCCTAGGATCGCCTTGACTAGTTCAGCTTTTGTGATTCTTTTCACGGGAGTTTGTGAGTGGCCATTGCGTTGCTGATGTTGTTTCTTTCTACACACCGCTTGCAAATGTCCCTTTTTGTCACAAAAATGACATTTGGTTTCTTTGAAAGGACAGTCTGTCACTTTGTGGGCCTTTTCACATCGGTAGCATTTCTCCTGGTCTGTGGAATAAGACTGCTGATGGTTCTTTTGAGGACTCTTATTCTTGCTCTGTTGGACCCTGTAGACTTGCTTGGTTTTGGAACCGTAGACAGTTTCTTTTGCAACCTTTGCTGCGTCTTAAGTCTCGATAGCAACTTAGACAGCACGGGCAAAATCTAGTTCTGTGTCTTTGAACTTAAAAAGCGCCTTCAGAACCGCTTCATTGTTGACCGAACATATGAATCTCTGTCTCAGAGCTTCATCCTGTGGGTTGGTAATCGATGGAAAATCACAGGTAGCCGCATCCTGACGTATACATGCTGCCAGCTCCTGGAGAGTTTCGCCTGGCTTCCGTTGCATATCACTCCAAAACTTGAAACGCTCTCTCACAATGAAAAGTTTTGGGTCGAACTGTTCCTTCATGAAGTCAACGATTTCGTCCATTATCAAGTTGTTGATATCTTTAGGCGGATTTTGTTGAGTAGCCAGATTAGCAAGTTCCTTGTAAATAGTAGCGGTCTGATTGGTCAGGAACACTTGTGCCATGCGTTGTTCAGGTACAGCATTAGCAGCCACAAACGTGCGGAATCTTGACCAGTAATCAGGCCATAG
Organism: Octopus bimaculoides; assembly: GCF_046866305.1. Lineage (NCBI taxonomy): Eukaryota > Metazoa > Mollusca > Cephalopoda > Octopoda > Octopodidae > Octopus > Octopus bimaculoides. The sequence goes on along the minus strand of NC_142931.1, from coordinate 42,287,900 downwards.
TTCTGTCGTTGAATCAAATGCAGCAAATGGTAGAATCGACACTGTTGTCGAAGAAGCTGAAAAACAGCCACTGGAATCGCCTTCAACTTGTCGGGCACCAAACAGTTTTAACAGAGTGTCCATATCTCTCTTATGTTGCTGCATTTGCTGTTCCATTTGTTCCCTAAACAACTTTATAAGTTCTACTGTTTGTTTTTCCGCCATGTTATTAAGATGAACAATTTTACAGCAAAGTATGCATGTTATCCTATCTGCGACGCCACTAAACTCTGTTGTATTCCTCTCGGGGGACTCGCAGAGAAAACACAACGAGTTATACAATTTAGTTATCACATTTATTTATTAACTACAAACAAAGAACTCACTCACCGAATTGTTAGTTATCAAGAAACAAGAATGTTGTCCTCGCCATATATATCCAAATAACCTTCAACCTCGACAGTCACTCCAAAACAGCAACGAAACAAGGACCTCAGACGAACTATATTGAAATATAAGACTTCAGACGAACAACAAACAAATCTAACCGTCCATATAACACCCTGGATCAGGGAGAATATAAGAAATGGAGACATAGCCAAGATGTGAAAGTTTTGTACTGGAAGCTTTGGTAAACAGTCAACAGTGTTGGAGAGCAAAAAGGTTTTAAAGTTGCAGTTGAGAAAAAATTAGCTGACTGAGGAATGAAAGTCATCTGAATGTTGAAAAAGAGTTACCTGTATCATGATGGCTCTCGTCAGATATCAGAATGCTGACATCATGACTGATGCCCAATGTTCTGTGAACATTGTAAATGCTATAAGACATGATATGGGCAGCTGCAACTGAGACTACAAAGCTGTGTCCAGCAGGTAGGAACACAGCAGTCATTCTGAATGTGTTTACTTGCCAGAATTCATCTCCACATCATTGAACAAGATCCTGGGTTCAATTCAAATGGTCATGTAAAGTTACTGGAGACTGTGGTCAAATCCTGGCTAGAGAGGTTGCTGCTGGAAGATCATACGTGTGGCAGCAGGATTGAGCTTCGTCTGAGCTAGGTTGTTGCGGCTTCAGACCTTTTGAGGTCTAGCCGTTGACCACAGAGCACCAACCAGCTAGTTTCCAGCGACGACATAACTCCGCTCTACTGGAGAATCAACACCACCGTTCAACTGTTTACTACAAGCTTCGTCGCCAGCGTCTACACCGACGTCTCTACGTACACAGCAACTAAACAGCACCCGCAGTTTCTCTCAACAGTGTTACTGTGAATTGCTTCACCACGAAATAACAGCCAGAACTCAACCTGCGAGAACCATCTGTACCAAGTTACCGGTCGCAGCATCGTAGCCTCAACTTCTTCTCACGACATGTGACTCTTCGGCTCTGCTATTCGGCCACGACCTCTTATGTACAGACTTTCAACTACTGTGTACTTTGACTACGAACTGGTATTTCTCATCCTTGTGTTCAGGACACTTAACGTCCTTGTTATAGACTCTTTTCTATGCTCTGTATTCTCTCGCACTCACACACACATGTTTGTATACACACACTCTTTTGTTTACATGACGGTCTGTCTTATATTGTGTTATTATTATGTTGCATTCACTCACACACAGACATACAGTTTAATCCTCCAATAAAACCTTTCTCTTTATAATCTTTACCAGTTGTGTCTCTCTCTTTTCCTTGTTGGTACTTCATCACATTCACTTGTGAGTTATTTATATATGTTGTGTCGACTGTGCGACGCACTAAAAGGAGCCTTTCCTTCGTCACTATTCTCCTTGGTCGCACGGTCGTCTACAGTACTTTTTGGTTATCTCACCCCTATTAAAAGAAATTACCATTAAAAAATGGGGTTATCTTCCCACTAAAAGCTTGGATTATCTCCCTTCAAGTGAACTTTATATGTCTTATCTTAAACATGACAAATATCAAATTTTGTGAACGTGGGCTTGAAATGAAAGCCAATTGCGTTGTTGACTGGAATAACTATTTGAAAGAAGTTTGTGCTGCACACATGTTGGCTAACCCAAGAGTGATCGGAGGACACAACATGACTACTGAAAAAATTGCGTCGGACGTCAACTACCTCAACAATGGGTTTTTGGAGGTATTTGTAGAGAAACAAAAGAGCGTTTCATGTTTGTTGTCCCTGACAGGTCTGCGACAACACTTCTTCCAATAACAGAAGATAAAAGAAGACCGGGTACTATCATTCATACATGCACTTACACATATACATGTGCACAAATACACACACACATTCATATGCACACGCGCACACACATGAGCTTACACACGCGCACACATACACACATTCGTATATGTACACAAAAACACACATACGTTCTCAAATTCATAACACATTCATCCACACACACACACACACACACACACAAATATATTTTGTTCCACATAGTGTCACGGTTAATTAACAAAATACAAGCCTAACATTTTAATAAAATTTCTTCACCCTTTTTTAAATTTTAAGATAATATAATTGGCTGATAACTTTGACATTCTAATGCAACAATTGCAGCAGCAGCACCACCACCAGCACCAGGTTATACATAAATACGATATCAAGTTACATTCATTTTTACATTCTAAACAGATGACATAATATTGTTTTATAATACAAACTTCTTTAATTCATTTTTGAAGGAAGGGCTAAATTACAACAATGGAGTGTGTGAATGATATAAGTTCACTCGCAACCACAAGGCCTCATGTTTGATCTGTGTAAGTGTGCAAGTTAAGTGTCTTTTTATCTTATCATGTGAATGAAATTTCGTTGGTGGAAATAGATCAAAAGTTTATCATATGAGTTACTTTATACTTACATAGAGTACAAATTTATTATTCTTAAACAAGAATGTTGTTGATAGTGACTTCGAAGTTTGTGTCAATTAAACATCGTCGGACTGCCGGTGATGGCTCAGCTGGTCGAAACTTCAAAGTCACTGTCGATGACATTCTTGTTTAAGAATATGGCTCAGTGGTTAGAGCATCGGGATCACAATCATGAGATAGAGAGTTCAATTGTGGGACCGGGCTGTGTGTTGTGTTCTTGAGCAAGATACTTTATTTCACATTGCTCCGATTCACTCATCTGTAGAAATAAATGAATTGAGACGTCACTAGTGTCAAGCTGTGTTGGCCTTTGTCTTTTCCTTGGATAGCATTGGTGGCGTGGAGAGGAGAGGCAGATATGCATGGGTGACTGCTGGTCTTCCATAAACAATTTTGCCCAGACGTGTGCCTTAGAGGGGAACTTTCTAGGTGCAATCTTATGGTCATTCATGACCAAAGGGGGTCTTTATAAATATATATATGTATGTGTATATATATATATATATATATATATATATATATATATATATATATATATATATATATATATATATACATATATAGGAAAATTTGGTGTTGAAAATGCACCTAAATTCAGAAAACTTGTAATTGATCCATTTTCAACACTAAATTTTCCTATATTTTTTCCTGCATGGAAACACCCCCCTTCTTTTGTTATATATATATATATATCTTTTACATATATATATATATATATATGTAGTGAAACTACCTATCGTCATTAGATACAAAACTACTATCGCCATTACATACAATCTTCTCATTTAAATATAAATAAATGCGAGCGTAGTAGAGAACCCATTCCTTGTCCATCACGTGACTGATCATTATTCGAATCGGCAACTTCTTCGAACCTTTCCCGCCAGAACACAAACTGACCAATCACGGCCCCTAATAAGGTCACGTGATAGAGTAAAATTCTGAAGCCTTCGGGAGCCCATAGTTTGTTATAAATAGCTTTAACTCATACCCAATAATTTGTCTCGGTCCAGTTTCTCTTTGAGAACTGTTCCGTGTACCACACGACAGCAGCAGCAGCCAGCGACCACTTCAGCAGCTTCGTCCAGCCACGATGACCTCCGCCGTTGCCATATCAGCAACAAGAGTCTACGACTACTAACCAGCACCTACCAAGCAGCCTCTACGCTACCAGCGTCAACACGATTTACTATGTACACCACACCAAACCTCCGCGGCACATCTCTCTCTTCGATTCTGTTAGGTGACTCAGCTTCACCACGGTAAATAAACAGACAAGAAATTCTCAGCCAGCGACGAACATCTGTATAACAAGAATCACGGCCCGGCATCGATGCCACGACATCACAACTAGTGATCAGCACTGCCACACTCAGCCTCTCCTCACTTTCACATACAGAACTTTTCCTATAGTGTACTAACGAACTGGTATAATTGCTCACGTGTCATTTACTGACTCTTTCTATCTGCCGTAATAACTCACACATGTATCACTCACATACACACTTTTCTTTGTATGACGGCCTGTCTTTGATTATGTTCTTATATGTCGCATTCACACTCTCACACAGACATACATCTTTAACGCTATAATAAATATCTCTGTTATTCATCTTATACGGTTGTGGTCTTTCATTACTGGTCATCTATGTTATCGTCGCATAACATATCATGTATATCATCTTTGATATATATTTGTATGTTCGACCGTGTGACACGTTTAAATAAAAGGAGTCCTCTGTTTTTCCAAGGTTCGAAGAAGTTGCCGATTCGAATAATGATCAGTCATGTGATGGACAAGGAATGGGTTCTCTACTACGCTCGCATTTATTTATATTTAAATGAGAAGATTGTATGTAATGGCGATAGTAGTTTTGTATCTAATGACGATAGGTAGTTTCACTACATATATATATATGTTCTTTAAAATGTTTCAACTTCAAAACTGCAATCATGCGAGTATTGATTTGAGTTCCAGTTTACAGAGGGATTTCAAATCACAGTTTTAATTCATCACTTCAAAATTCTTGTTTTACTTTTTTACTTTTTTACTTGTGACTATGGCCATGTCGGAGCACTGCATTTTAGTTGAAGAAATCGACCCCTGGACTTATTCTTTGTAAGCCTGGTATTTATTCTATCGGTTTCTTTTGCACACACCAAGATCAGTTATGAAGTGATGGTGGAGGGACAAACACAGACACAAACATACAAATATATACACACAGCCATGCCTGCACCTATAGCCATGCCTGCACTTATAGAAATTGATAAATAAAAACAAATTCTAATTTGGAATATAAATAACTTTACTTTTTAAAGACAAGTACATTAAGATTCAACTGTTCATACTTCAAAATTGTCAGTAAATTGACATACACACACAAAAAGGAGAAAAAAAACAAATCTAATTAATTGAATGTGAACGGATGTGATTCTGTGATCCAAACAGGCTGCATGTGAAATCTAAATGTTTATTTCCACTCACTTATATACCGGATTATGAACTTTGGAGCTTTGTAAATGCCATCAACTTTTAAGATCACACTCAACACATTTGATGGTGAGATAATAGTATCTGGTTGATCCTGGAAAGGAGAAATAATAATAATAATATATTTACATAACGTCCTCAACTTACAAATTTCATTAGTTTCAACTATATATATAAAACAAAAACTGAAATTCTAAATAAGTTACAATAAATGATTTCAGAGCTACATTTAATTTGATATTCAGTTCACTTCATATAACAATGTTATGTTGAATTGTGGGCTAGGTAATATTTCTTTCATTGGATTTGAAAATAAGAGTATCAGTGATGAGTGATATCTTTAATATAATAATAATCTTAAGTAGAACATGATATTATAATTAAGAACTGGAAAAATATGAATATGTTGGTAAAACCCCAAAGTATAGTTTGGACAAATTTTCATAATAATCGAAGTTATAAACTATTTATAAAAAAAAAAGTAAGATATAGGATAGAAACTTAAAATTTTAAGTGTTTAACTCATGACATATTAATCTTGCATTAAAATGTTGCAAAGTCCTTTCATCTTTTCTTGGTGTATCCTCATCACGATAGAATAGTTTGTGCTCAAAAAAACTTAACCACTTCTTACAAATTTGGAGATTAGCTCAATAGACAGAGACACTTATAAAAAGGGAACTTACTTGTCCACAATAAGAACCAATGAAATTTTCAGGTCTTTTTACACCACTGTAAACACTGACATAATTTGTAGTACAGCTAACTGTTGCATTTTTGTCATCCAAACTAATCTGAGAGAAATCCAGTTTTATCTTTCTGCCATGTGGTACAGTAATCTTCCAAACACATTCTGTATTGCTCAAACTGAAGTTGCCATATAGTCTATAATTTGGACTGGCAAATGTTCCATTCATAGTTGTCAGATTTCCACCACAGCCACTTTCTGTCAATGTATTAATTGGAAAAATTATAACAAACATTGTAAACATACTGAAAAGAAAAGGCAGAGAGTATTAAATTCAATCCTAAATCTTTGGCTTTAGTAGTAGTAGTGGTGGTAGCGATGATGGCAGCGGCGGAGGAGGAGACTCTGTCAAGCAAAATATCACAATTTATTGCTAAATGGATCTTGTTCAGCACTTGTGGAATCAAGACTTATACAGGCTTTCCAGGCAAATTATCTAAATTATTTTACTGCAACTCTAAATATCTCTAACAGAATTATTTCGTTTTATGGTGTGTTATGTAATTCCTGTCATGCACTTATTGTCAAATTTATACAACCAGATAATTAAACGCAGATAACTAAATGCTTAACTAGAGAGTAGATATAATTTTAACTATACCAAGAACCAAATGAAATGTATTAGGGGTGTTCATTAATGCTTTCCCCTAACCCACTTCTCAAGGACTGGGATAAACTGGGATAAATAAAACTTGACATAATTACTATTCTTTCTCTATATGGTCACCACCAATGGTGACACACTTCTCCATTGTTTTATGCAGCTGTGAAGACCTCATCTGTAAAAGTCAGTAGGTTATGTCTGGAACAAAGTCTTTACCCCAAAAATAAGTTCATCATCTTCTGAAAAGTGCTTCCGCTTCAAAAAAGACTTCATATTTGGAAAGAGACGGAAGTCAGATGGTGCGAGATTGGGACAGTAAGGGGGATGAGGAAGGATTTCATAGCCACAGGAGTGTACTTTCATTTGAGCAACATGCACATTATGAACTGGGGTGTTGTCTTGGAGGAGGTGGACTCCTTTGGTCAGCATGCTATGCCTTTCTGCTTTGATGGCATCCCGCAATTTCTGCAGCAGAGAAGCATAATATGCTCTATTAACTGTGGTGCCCCTTGCCAGAAAACCCATCATCACTACTCCGTGCTGGTCCCAAAAGACTGTGAGCATCACCTTGCCTGTTGAGGGTTGGACACAAGCATTCTTTAGAGGTTGTGAGTTATCATGCTTTCATTGCTTCTAGTCTCAGGACCATAGTGATGGACCCATGTTTCATCCTGTGTGATAAAGTCTGCTGAAAAAGTCCTCCTCGTTTTCTTGGCACATTGCCAAAAGAGCCTGAGAGCAATTTACTCGTTCCTGCTTCTGAAAAGGTGTGAGCATCTGGGGAATCCATCGTGCAGGCAGCTCCCACATGTGCAAATGGTAGTGAATGATTTTTTCCACAGACCCTACACTTATCTTCATTTCATGGGCTAGTTGCCGAATAGTTATGAAGCGAACCTCCAAAATGGCAGCTTCCACTTTATGGATGGTGTTGATATCAATGGTGGAATGTGGTCATCCAGGAATAGTAGTTTCCACCGATGTCCAACCAAATTTGAACGGGCGATGCCAGTACTTGACTATGTCATATGATGGTGCATCATCACCATGAACTTCTTTCATCTCATTGAAAGCCTCTTTTGGTGTGCAACCTTTCAAGTATAAGAACCTGATTACTGATCTGCATTCAACTACCTCCATTATAATAGCTTAGTCCACTTCAGCAGCCATAAAAAACAAACAAATACAAGTGGAAAGCTGCAATTTACAATGTGGCATGCAACGACATGTACCATTATAACTGTACAAGTTCCGTTTTCTGCAATAACCAGAAGTGGGTCAGGGGAAATCTTTAATGAGCACCCATCATAACTAGGTCAAAATCCTGATACTTCATTCATTAAACACACATTCTCTCTTTCTAAGTGTCTTAGAGAAATACTAACTATATAGGTTCTTATGAAGTATTAATATGCCAATGCTAAAAGATAAAATACAAATGTCAGAACTTCTTTTGACACTACCACATTATAAATCTAGGGTACCATATGTAAATGAGGAAATTATTATATTCATCATTGCACTAGATATTGGTTATTCTACATCTATGCATTTTTATTTTTCTTGATGGTCAGTTTCTCTCCTCCTTTAAATCCTAATATTTGCTTAAAATTTCCTTTGAACTGGAAACGAATAATGATAATAATCAAGTTAAACTAATTGTAAAACTATGTGTAAGGTAATAAAAAAATTCAAAATAAAAAGAAAAAGAAAAAGACAAGGTTGACTTAGTCAATAAGAGATCATCTGTTGGGTGAAAGATTGTCTAATAAAAACCATTACCATAACCAAACCTGTTTATATATATATATATATATATATATATATATATTACAAATTAAAAGGGTAAAGGATTATCAATTTATTAATTAATAAATCAATTAACAATTAATAATTTTTACCAAGCCCATCGGTATGAGAGCACCATTATTGGTGGAGAACATATTTAAAAGCTCATATATATTTATAAACATAATTAAGGGATCAGCAAATATATGGTGAAGCAAATATTTGCTGATCCCTTAATTATGTATATATATATATATATATATATATATATATATATATATATGTAGGTATTATATATTATCATATAGCTCACTTGAGCAAACGGTAATATTATTATGTAATTAATAAATGCTCTGTAACCTTACAATTTTTTTTCAAAGGTTCAGATCCAAAAGAAATAAGCTCTACAGGGTTGGCTTGCCAAGTACACACTGCATGAAGCCAAAATACTCAGTGATTTTCCAAAGACATATTGTTACAGGATATTATTTACACTTGTAAAACAAACTACAAAGATTCTGTGTGTGTTTTGTGGTGTCTTTGTTTTTAGAAGAGATACACCATATTCCTGCATGTTGTAAGAAGTGACTAAAAGAATGGTGTCAGGAAGGACATCAGTTCATAAACATTGTCTCAAAACATCCCTGCATGGAAAAACATTGTCTCAAAACATGCCAGCATGGAAAAGTAAATGCAAAATGATGACAATGATGATTGAATAAATGAACAGAAACATAGTGTATACTTACCTTTTGTTGTAGACGTAAATATTAGATGATAACCTTTCTTATTAACAATATGATCACTGTAAAAACTCATGTTTATGAAATTACTTTCTGTAAATATTGGACCTGGTAACCGATGGTAACAGTATTGTGAAGAATAATTACCTGTTGAGTTGAATTGATAGTGAATCTAAAAATAAAAATTATTATTTAGAATAAGCAACTGAATTTAAAATAAAATTTTAATTTTAGTCTAGCCTTGATAGAAAACTGATATTTTTAAATTTTTTATGCTATTATATTTCACAGAATTCTGAAGAAGTATTCTTAGTTTATTTCAATTTTAACTGCATATATTTGTTACAGCCTGATTATTTCATCATTTAGCATCTATTGTCCATGCTGGCATGGGTTGGACGGTTTGATCAGGGCTTGTAAGCTGACCAGGGCTTGTAAGCTGACCAGAGCTTGTAAGCTGACCAGGGCTTGTAAGCTGACCAGGGCTTGTAAGCTGACCAGGGCTTGTAAGCACCAGACTTTAATCTGATTTGGCATGGTTTCTATCGCTGGATGCCCTTCCTATTGCCAACCACTCCAAGAGTGTAGTGGGTGCTTTTATGTGCTATTAGCACAGGTGCCAGTTTGCATGACACCAGTATCTGCCATGACTACGATTTCAGTTGGCTTGATGGAACTTCTTCTCAAGCACAGCATATTGCCAAAGGTCATTTGTCATTGCCTCTGTAAGACCCAGCACTTGAAAAGTGCTTTTACATGCTAGTTATGTGACACCAGTATCAGCCAAATTGCCTCTGTTAGGCCCAATGCTTGAAAGGTGCTTTTTACATGCCACTAGAGGAGGCACAATGGCTCAGTGGTTAGGGCAGCGGACTCGCGGTCATAGGATTGCGGTTTCGATTCCCAGACCGGGCGTTGTGAGTGTTTATTGAGCGAAAACACCTAAAGCTCCACGAGGCTCCGGCAGGGGTTGGTGGCAAACCCTGCTGTACTCTTTCACCACAACTTTCTCTCACTCTTTCTTCATGTTTCTGTTGTGCCTGTAAAATTCTTAACAGTATTTCGTCTGTCTTTACATTCTGAGTTCAAATTCTGCCAAGGTTGACCTTACTTTTCATCTTTTTGGGGTCGATAAATTAAGTACCAGTTGTGTACTGGGGTCGATCTAACTAACTGGCCCCCTCCCCCCAAATTTCAGGCCTTGTGCCTAGAGTAGAAACGAATATTCAGCTCCTTGAGGTTTTAAATCACTTTGGTTACATTTCTGTTTTCCCATGGAACTCTTTGTCTAAATTTTGGTTTCAGTGGGATGCTAAACTCAGGTGCAGCCTTATGAGATTCAAAAATATTGTTGTACATAGTGCCTGCATTTTCATTATCATATAGGTCCTGCTGTGCATTGAATCAATTGTGTAATTCAGTTGTATATTTAACTCTCAGTTTATCTTCCATATACTGTTGATATAATTGTTGATTGCATCGAAAATTCTTCTCACACAATTTATTCACAATATTAGTTTATATATATTCCTTTATTTCAGTTAAAGAAAATTAGTAATAACAGCTTAGTCAATTGATATTGTTACTGTTTTTTATAGCTAAAAAAAAAAGAAAAGAAATGTGAAACTGCTTAAAAGGATAAATAAGATGAAATGAAATATAGATATTTACCTGGAGATAATCATAGTTACATCTATAATGATACTCAATATTAAAATAATAAAAGAACAATGAGACTTTAGTGCCCTCTGGTGTGTTTATTCTGAAAGAACATCTGCTATTGCTTGGATAGTTATCGGGCCAGCCAGGACTGAAAATTTCTCCATTAGCAGCTGTATAGGTGCGATTACAACCTGGCAGCAGGATAAAGTAAATGATCAAAATTAACAATGGATTTATAAAAAATTAATACAATAAAATGTTCATTATAAAAACTAGAACATTAAAAAAATATTGTTAGAATTGGTGGCAGACTGGACTTAATGCATTACATATTATTTTCCTAATTTTAAATTCTTTGAATCCATCCTCATGGAGAATCAACAAAATAAGCCCCAAATTATATGCTGTGTAGATTCCCTTAACTATACCACTACCCAACAAAACTGGCTTTGTACCCAATCTAAGAAAGCAATATTATATAGTCATAAATAATACTAGAGAGCTTTGTTAATTTTTTACATTTCCAATTCTAGCCCCAAAATAAGGTAGATAGGAGGAATTTCAACCATGTTTCGTGGTCTGCTACCACAACAGCTCCTTTATAGGATCCAGTTAGCTCAAGACATCATGAGGAGGAACCACGTCCGGTTTCGGCCCCTACTCCTCTACCGTTGGGGGGGGGGGTTAGATATTTAATACTGATGGATATTACAGATAAACAGCCTGGTAGAGCAAAAACATATAATTACTTTATCTAGCCCTTTCAACAGTTCTATGGTACAAATGAAATATTTCGAAGCAGCTCATTAATCTAGTACAAAGGGCATGTGTACATATCCTTCATTGCTAGTCTATAGTATCACATTATATGGGATGAAATGTGACAGATGGGACATGTTGCACCAATTCTACTTTTACTAGTTTCCTCCACTGGACTGAACTCATGCTTGGATACTACCTTGAACAATTTTAGTCAATCAAGTCAATACCTATATTTATTTCAGTAAGGTACTTATTTTATTGATGTCTAGTTATTGAATGGCTTATATATAACTTTTATTGACACAATAGTTTTTACACCAATGAACACATGCACACACTGTGAAAGTGAAGAGGAGAGAGAAGGGAGGAGAACAGGAGAGAGAGAGGGAGAGAGAGAGAGAGAGAGATGCTTCCACACAGTTTCAATCCACTAAATTTTCACAAAATATTACTCAACCTGAAACTCACGATAGCAGAGGACACTTGACCAAGGTCACATGCAGTGAGATTGAAATTAGAGAACCACATGTACAGTGAATTTCTTAATATCTAATATATATATATATATATATATATATATATATATATTTACAGAGCTTAACCATTTACATTATAGCTAATTCTTATTCATAATCAGCAGCAGCTGTTAGTCACAAACAAAAATATTTCAATATGATAATTGACAATATTAAACAGTAATGGGTAAGTCTATATGCTTGTGACTCAGTGGCTACAGTTATTCATATATAGACATATTTATGCATTTAAACATATTGTTATAAAACACAAATATAGATGATGGGCCTCTGAACAGTTTCCATTCATGAGATTCCACAAGGTATTGATCAAACCAAGACTTCAATGGAAGACACTTTCTTAAGGTGCAATGCAGTGAGATTGCACTTGGAAATATATGGTTGCATAACCTCACAGCTATGTCAGTACATATGCACAATCTTACAATAAAATGTACAATCTTTTTATATATATATTTGCACCTTTAGATATATGGAATGATATAATAAGTAAAACATGCAAAGATTTGATGGAAAAACTATGAAAATTAAAATATGTGTCTTGAATGGTACAACAATGCACTATAATAACAACAATAGACTATAATAACTGTTATAATTTAATTATCTATAGTTTGATATCATCATCATCATCATCATTGTTTAACGTCCACTTTCCATGCTAGCATGGGTTGGACGATTTGACTAAGGACTGGTGGATTAGGTGGCTACACCAGGCTCCAATCTGATTTGGCAGAGTTTCTACAGCTGGATGCCCTTCCTACGCCAACCACTCCAAGAGTGTAGTGGGTGTTTTTACATACCACCAGCATGAGGGCCAGTCAGGCGGTACTGACAATGGCCATGCTCAAATGGTGTTTTTTACGTGCCACCTGCACAGGAGCCAGTCCAGCGGCACTGGCAATGACCTCACTTGAATGTTTTTCCCCGTGCCACCAGCACAAGTGCCAGTAAGGGGATGCTGGTAACAATCATGCTCAAATGGTGCTACTTACATGCCACAGGCACAGAAGCCAGACAGCTGCTCCGGCAATATAATAATAGTATTTCGGAATAAAGAAATTCCTTCTTCAGATATTGCTAGGAATTGTTCGAGTTACTGCTACAATCGGTTTTCCAACAGTTACTGAAATTTTTTTTTTCCCCCGGAAGCGTCTCTGCAGTGGTCCCATGAAGCTCTTTCCAGAATTCCTCATGAGAAGTGTGTGAGCGACCATGTCTCAAGCTCGTATGTTTTGGCACATCCGCTTATAAGTTGTATTATATGTACAGTATCTTTTTTTTTCCCCTCTTTCTTTTTTTTTTAAATAATACATGTGCATGTTATCAAAAATGAACCTACACACATCCAGATGTAGCTAAATAATATATTGATTGCCAGCCTCTAGCCTATTGTTAATTTGGGACCCTTGTCTGTCTATGCATAACAGTCACAATTAAGGCCAATGAAAGAAATTTGGGTAATCTAAGAATAAAGGAAGCTATCCTCATAGACAGACTAGGGCCCCAAATTAACAATAGAATGGAGGTTGGCAATCAATATACTATTTAGCTATATCTGGATGTGTGTAGGTTCATTTTTGATAACATGCTCATGTCCTATTTTAAAAAAAAGAAAGAGGGGAAAAAAAAATAGAAACTGCAAGTATAATACATAACTTAGAAGCAGCACTATGGATGTGCCAAAACATACGAGCCTGAGACATGGATGCTCATGCACTTCTCATGAGGGATTCCAGAAGGAGCTTTGTGAGACCACTGCAGAGATGCTTCTAGAAAAAAAAATTGCAGTAACCGTTGGAAAACCGATTGTAGCAGTGACTCGAACAATTCCTAGCGATATCTGAAGAAAGAATTTTTGTATTCCAAAATACTATTATTATATCAAACTATGGATAATTGAATTATAACAGTTATTATAGTCTATTGTTGTTATTATAGTGCAGTGTTGTACCATTCAAGACATTATATTTTACAAAAAATACACAATGCTTCAAGCAAACTACAATATTCTCCTATGAAAATTAAATATCTTTAAAACCAACTGTATCATTTTACCTGAAAGTTCGAAGGACAATTCAAATTTTGGTGTTTCTGATAGTGAAAGAGATCTGTAGCTGATTTCAACAGAATTTCCTAATGAATAAAATACTGGTGGTAACTGATTTCCACAATATATGTTTTGTAGCTGCAAAGGAGATCAAAAATAAAATACAGGCAACTTTAAGCAAGGATTGATCATAGAACATTTATTTTTAAACTATGTTTTAATAGAGCTAACATCCCTATAAAAGCTTGTGTGTGTGAGAGAGAGAGGGGTGGGGAGATTTTTCTTGGAGTTCAAAAGACTATTAACATTATTAACATTACACAAATCCTTACTGGGGGCCTGAGAGGCTGGAATGTACATATACAGAGAATGAAAATTTGTTAAAATTGAGTACTTAGTTGCCCTTTAATTTTGTAGTCTTAAGCAAGGAAATGGGTGTATAATTAATTCTGTTGGATAATAGTTTGAATATCATGTGAGCAGGATAATTGTGCAAAATATGAATAAGCAAATTTTGGATATCATACATGGAATGTATACATAATCTTGAAAAAGAGTCAAAAGAAAAAATATAAAGATGATTTTTATGATTAAGAAGAAATTCGAAGAAAGATAATCATTGTTAAAAAGAAACCATGAAATCAATAATGAAATGGTATTAATTATGGTACCAGCAATAGTAGTCATCAATATCATCATCATACACACATAAAAAAAGATTTTTTAAAAATTGAAGTCATACCATATTTGGCATTCTTAAGCATTTGAACAAAATGTAGTCTTCTAAACAGTTCTGGCTCATATTCATTAGAGTAACTTGTATTCTAACATTTAGATTTGTTGGAACAGTAAGAATCCAGCGGCACATTGTTACATGCTCCATACTAGTAGAAACTGTTGGTCCAGAAATATTCTGAGATTCTGTAGTACCATTATATCTTCCTCCACACTCAACTGAAAAAAAAAAAACAATAACATCCATAATACCACATTTAAGTCTTTAACACTCTTAAGTCTACATTACTGGCAGTACATTTAATGATTATCACCAGTAACTACTCTATAGAATCTCATCTAACTGAAATGATATTATAGAAGTTGAACAGTTAAAAAGTTACTTTGTATCTAGTTCATCTAGGTCCTGCAAGGCTGAGGAGATCAATGCAGATGATTAGCTTGAGTAATTGTAGTTCTAAGACTTCTAGGAAAACATGGATAAGAAGAAAATTATAGAGGGAAACTGTCTAAAACAAAAGCGTTAACCAAAGTGTTTAGTCCAGGATCTAGGTGTAACAAAAGGAGTCAGGGAAGGAGAAAGGACAGGTGAGTCAGGTTGGCCTAAATGGAGGGAGTATGCAGTTTGCAAGTTTGAAGGACAATTCAAATTTTGGTGTTTCTGATAGTGAAAGAGATCTGTAGCTGATTTCAACAGAATTTCCTAATGAATAAAATACTGGCGGTAATTGATTTCCACAATATATTTTTTTGTAGCTGCAAAGGAGATTAAAAATAAAATACAGGCAACTTTAAGCAAGGATTGATCATAGAACATTTATTTTTAAACTATGTTTTAATAGAGCTAACATCCCTATAAAAGCTGTTACAGATGTAATAAGCTGAGACAAGAAATAGCATGTATGTAAGTCATTTGTTGCAATATATTTCTGAGTAAACCTTTGCCAGCTAGGTGGACTGCCTTTGTTTTAGATCTTCATACATGTAGTTGCAGCAATACTATAGATATATGAGAGTACTTTGGTTATGGGCTTACTTGAGGTTTGTAGAGGATTTGCAACTGATAGGGGCTGAATTGTTTTCTGGACTTACACAAAATTTGTATTTAGGATGAACTTTTGGCAGTGAGGTGACAATGAAAGATCAATTAGACCTTGAAAGTTGTAAAGCAAATAATGAAATGAGATCTTACAAATGATTTGGTTATAGAGTGAAGTTTTATTTGTGATAAATTTGAAAGAATTAAAGAATACATTTATGAAATCCACAAGAATTTGCTGATTTTTATAACATTTTATTGCTATTAAAATATTTTTATATTATTTTAATGTTTTAAAGCTCTAAGTATAACTATGATATGATTATAACAAACAGATTTATCCAAAAATATCTAAGTATAGGCAGATACACAAAATGATAGACAGACAAGTAGAGAGCAAGGAAGAGAGATGAGGAGGGGAGGAGGGAGAGGAGAGAGAGAGGGAGAGAGAGAGAGAGAGAATGAAGGTGATGGATATATGGAAAGAGATATATAAAGATAGAGACAGCAGACATAGATAGATGGACAAATAGATAGAGGGACAGACAGATAAACAGATAGAGAGACAGACAGAGAGACAAAGACAGAAACAGTTAGACAAAGACAAACAGACAGATAGACAGGTAAAACAATTTCCAGTTTCATTATGCAAGAAGAAACAAGAACTTACTTGTTACTATTCTGTATGTCATTTTAAAACCTGATCTTTCAGTCTCATCATCCGTTTTGAATGTTAAATGTATTGTATTTGTTGATGAAGTTATGTTTGATGGAATTGTTGAGCCACAAAGTTTTTTTGATTCCAGATGATTAAATACCTTAACATTAAAAAAATTACAAGGAGTTGTGAAACTTGAAACATGTATTTCAGATTATTTAAACCCAAATCCCAAATCTTTAACATCTTCAATAGTCTATTATAACATTTATTTCAATACAGATGTTTCTATGGAAACAGAAAAAAAAGTTGTGAAATGTTTATAAGCTAATCAATTTATAAATGAATTAATGATTTTATTTTATTTGTTGCTTCATTCTTCTTTTTTTTCGTTTTCCTAAGAGTCATGGCCTGGTGAATTAGTCCAACATTTTTAAGCAGGTACAATTTAACCTTTAACAGAGGCAGAACAAGACAAGTTTGTGAGATAATAAATGTACCCTTTTAAAGTGCATATAATAAAATCAAGTTTGAAGTCCTGATAAATGGCTCAGAAGTTCAATTACTTGACTTGTGTGTAAAATGTTTTAAATATTGATTTTGAATTGAGTTTTAAAAAACTTTATTTTTAATTATTTTCAATGTTGCGTTGTGTTAACCATCTGGTATTTCTGCATCATGATCTTTTATCGTTTACTTATTTCAATCATTAGACTGTGGCCATACTGGGACACCACCTTAAAGAATTTTAGTCAAACAAATTGCCTCCAGTGCTTACTTTGTTTTTAAACTTGGTACTTATTTATTCTATATATATATTTATAGACTCCATCAAATGCAGAGGAAGGATAGCTAGAAGTAGTTGACAGCTTTTATTATCTAAGTAACCAAGTCAATAGTAGAGGTATATGCTCTGAGAATATTGCTGCTAGAATAAGAATAAGCTGGACAAAGTTCTGAGAGCTTCTACATCTGTTGGTAACTAAAGGTCTCTCCCTCAGAGTGAAAGGCAGATTGTATGATGCTTGTGTGTGAACAGCCATGCTACATGGCAGTGAAACATGGGCTGTGACTGCCGAGGACATGTGTAGGCTTGAAAGAAATGAAGTTAGTATGCTTCACTGGATGTGTAATGTCAGTGTACATGCACAACAGAGTATAAGCATCTTGAGAGAAAAGTTGGGCATAAGAGGCATCGGGTGTGGTGTGCAAGAGAGAAGACTGTACTGATATGGTCATGTGATGCATATGGATGAGGACATCTGCATAAAGAAGAGCTGACCTCTAACTGTGGAGGGAACCTGTGGAAGGGATAGATCCAGGAAGACATGGGATGAGGTAGTGAAGCATGATCTTCAAATATTGGGCATCATAGAGGCGATGACTAGTGACAGAGACCTTTGGCAATATGTTGTGCTTAAGAAGATTTGTCAAGCCAAGTAAAATTGTTGTCGTTGGTCGTTGCTGGTGACATGTAAATGGCACCTATGAAATTGTAATCATGGCCTTTGCCAGTAGCATAATCTTCAAATGTTGGGCTTCACAGAAGCGATGACAAGTGACTGAAACCTTGGTGATAAGCTGTGCTTGAGAAGACTTTCCAAGCCAAGTGAAACCATAGTCGTGGCTATTACCAGTGTCATCTAAGTGGCACCCATGAAATGGTAGTCATGGCTGTTACTATTGTCATGTAAATGGCACCCACACCGCGGCCACGTAAGAAGCACTTATTACCCTCTCGGAGTGGTTGGCATTAGGAACAACATCCATCTGTAGAAATCATGCCAAATCAGACTGGAACTTGGTGCCGCTCTCTGATTTATCACTTCCAGTCAAGCCATCTAGCCCATGCCAGTATGGAAAGCAGACATTAAATGATGATGATGATAATATATATATATATCGTTTAATCGTTTAACGTCCGCTTTCCATGCTAGTATGGGTTGGGTATATATATATAAACTAAACATTCAAACACTGAGATTTGAAATCAGATGTTACTACTGTTCATATCATCTGTGGATAAATTTTAAAATTGATGATATCACCAGCAGTGACATAGGTGGATCGCAGATGTAATAGCATTAAATAGCTATGAATTATAAATTTGCTCAAAGCGTAATGATGCTTAACAAGCATCTACCTGCTAGAAATAAGAGCTAAAGTCTTAAATTAATCCACCGTAGCGCACCAAGGTAACAGAGAAAAACAGTACGCGAGGAAAACAGAAAGAATTAAAACATTTAACAGTACAAATAAAAATATTATGCAATTAGGGACATCCACAAACCAGGTTTCGGCTTTTAGGTATTTAAACCCTGAGCCTCATCGGTGTGGCCTACCGGTTAATAATCCATGACTGTCACGTTAAACTCTGACTGTGCAACTGGTTTTGTTTTGCACCAAAAACAGAGCACATGGTGCATAAATATTTATAAACTAAACATTCAAACACTGAGATTTGAAATCAGATGTTACTACTGTTCATATATATGTATATACTAGGGTGGAGCTTTTTTTCACAATTTTCGATTTTGTGGTGAGGGTAGTGTGGAAAAGTTGTGAACAGACATCAAAATAACTGGTGTAAAATCTTAGAACTCTGACAATATCTTCTGTCTCGACAAATGCATCAAAAGATGGAATGAAATGCCTCTTATTATTTATTAGCTATAAAATACAGTTTTCGTTACATCTTCTTCGGGTAGCTTTTTAATGAGTGTGATGAAATTACTCTAAAATAAAACATTTTTTTTTCTGTGACTTCATCTTCTGCCTCTACAAGGAGGGACAGGGGTGTACTGTAATTTCCATCTCATGAAAAATTTTCTGAATTCGATGAATTACAATATTTACAATATTTTTATCTGTTCTGCATTTATTATAGGGTTGACAGATATTGTAGCTCAATTTAAAAGATAGGGAGAATGGAAAATTATCTGGTAGTATAAAACTAGCTACACTTGTTTTCAGCTAAATACATCTCAGCCTCACCATCAGTTTCTCATCCAGATGGTAGCAAATACAAGATAAGTTTCATTTAATCATGAATAAGACCTGAGAATGATAAACTAATCTTAATAAATATCAATGCATTGTCTGAGACTGATACATAATGACGTCAATGTCAGCAGTTTAGAATCTTTCCCACTCCGTAAATAAGTGGCATAAATACACTTCAATGAATTTCACAATTATATTGATGTGATTTAGAGGCAATAGAAATTTGAATAATTGTGATATTTGAATATCTCAACTATGAGAGAAAAATGATACTAATAGGCTAGATTTATTACAGCAAGAATTGTGTTAATGTTTTCACTATTTAAATTTATGATCAATCACTGGGACTTCCTGCATGATAGTACCACAGGGGACAGCATTGGTGAGCCAGTCCTGAAACACACATTACAACTATTGCACTAACCTTGTTTACATTCATTTTGAAGGAAATGACAAACGCTTTAATGTTAGGGAAAAGTTCTAATCACTTTTTCCATTATCTATTTCTGTTCTGTAACAGAATCATTACAGGGCTGGGATTTTGACACATTTTCAACAGAATGTTAAGAGATAATGAATTTGAAATAACTAGATCATACACTAAGCATATTTTGCAATACACTTTCATTGCACGTGTGTGCATACACACTCACACACACATATCTGTGTGTGTGTGTGTGTGTCTGTGTGTGTGTACATAATATTAATCAGAGTATACAGTATTATAGATCCATAACAGCCAATCATACCAGTCAGTTTCTCACTGAATACTGAAACAGCATGTTATATAACAGCACAGTTATGTAATATTCCATGTTTGCATGTTTATGTGTATGTACAGGCTGTATGGGCTAAATTTGACAATTTTATGTCTTGTTTTCTCAAGAACAGCTTGTATTGTGTACAATCAATGGTATTGGAAAGCATAAAGATTAAAGCTGTAGTTGAGAAAAAACTAGTGGACATGAATGACTGGAAACCATCTGTATATTAGAAAACAATTACCTCTATCATTATGATTCACACCAGGTATCAAATTGTTAACATTATGAGCTACTCAGCGCTCTGTGAACACTAAAGGCTCTAAGATATTACATGGATAACTCCAACACAGACTCAAATTCAGCAGAAAGGGACATGGCAGGTGTTCTGACTGTGTCCACATGCTGGAATTCATCCCCACATCTTCGAACAGGGCCTTAGGCTCAATTCAGACAGCTAAATCATCAAATTTAGCCCCAAAACTCTGTACATATGTACATCAAACATAGAAATGATATCCAATCCACAAGATAAGACCAAGACAACTTACTTTCAGATAATCAGCTTCACAATTTTCTGTCTGTTGAAGATCAAAAGAATCAAATGACAGTTCAATGTATTCATTGGCACCTGCTGTGATTATCCAGTCACAATTAAGATTTTTCTCATAAAGATTGATGTTTTCAAAGTTAACTGATGATATTGATCCTGTTTTATTGAAAAGACGTCCACCACATCCTTGTTCGATTCCTGTCAAGTAATATACATAACATTTATATATTTACTGATGGGTACATACATGCACACACATACATACCAATAATCCTTTCTACTATAGGCACAGGGCCTGAAATTTTGGGGAAGGAGCTATAGTTGAGTACATCAACCCCAGTGCTCAACTGGTACTTATTTCAGCAACTTGGAAAGGATGAAAGGCAAAGTCAACCTCGGTGGAATTTGAACTCAGAATGTAAAGATGGATGAAATACTGCTGAGCATTTTGCCTGACATGCTAACAATTCTGCCAGCTTGCCAACTTATATACATACTAATGATAATAATTGGTGCACCTAGTTTTGTTAGGAAATGTTTATGTTACAATCTGGAAATAATGGTATTTTCAAAAGAAGAAATCAATCAGCTAACACACACATTACAAATATACTCTGTAAGTAGAAGTTCTCTCAATTTCAAAATGTGAATTTGCTTTTCAAAATGTGAATTTGCAATTTGCAATTTCAAAATGTAAATTTGCAACAATGATGCTTCATATCTTTGTTAAAAACTAGCTTCTTCCTTGCAGAATGACTTCAAATAATTAAAGATAGAAGAAAATATGAATACATGTACACATACATGCATACATATTTTCTTTTAAAACCTGTTTCAAAGTTTATTGCAAAGAAAGAGTTATTCTTCAACAAGGGAAACTTGCTACTTTAGATGCAAGCTATTACCTATTTTAATAACACCTAAACAGCAGGTGTATTGTCTTTACTCATTCTTTGTAATTCATAATATTTCAAGAGATTATATTAAAAATATGAATCCAGACCATACAGTGCACAGACATAAATCTATATTCTGGATGTAAGAATATATCATTTATAAGATATAGTCTTCCTATTTATTATAATATATTGCAAATAATATTGTAAAGTAGTGTATCAGAGAGAATAGTGATGTGATGGGTGAGAAATGTGTGTAAATGGATAATGGTATGCTTGCACTTAATGGCTCAGAGAAGAAAGATTCCACTATGAAAGGTTACTAAATGTGGAAAATGCATGGGAGAAGGAGAGTCTTTCAAATATCAAACCAACTGAGGGACCAGCCGGTAGTATAATAGACAAGGCAATTAAGGATATAAAGACAGAAAAATCTCCTGGACATTCAGGAATCACTGCCAAGATGATTAAAATATCTGGTAGTGTAGGATTCAATCCAGTCACTTGTATAGTTAATTTGAGAAGACATGATCCATAATGATTGGTGTAGTAGTATTATAGTCAGCAGCTAAAAGGTAAAGGTGATGCCTTAGACAGAAACAACTACAGCGGTAGCAAACTGTTGGACCAGGTCATGAAAGTTACACAGAGAGTTATAGTTCAATTGATTTGGAATAGAATTAAACAAGATGAGATGCAGTTTGGTTTTGTACCTGGGAAGAGTACCACAGATAGCATCTTCCTAGTGAATCAGCTGCAGGAAAAGTATTTGGCCAAGAGTAAGCCATTGTACTTGGCTTTTGTTGACCTGGAGAAAGCTTTTGACAAAGTCCCTTACTCTGTTATTTGTGGTCTCTAAGGAAGTTAGGAGTAGATGAGTGGCTTGTTAGAGCTGTACAAGCCATGTACAGTGGTGCTGTCGGTAGGGTGAGAGTCAGCTATGATGAATTTAGCGTATAAGTAGGGGTTCACCAGTGATCAGTTCTCAGTCCACTCTTATTCATCATAGTCTTCCAGGTCATAACAGGGGAATTCAAAACTGCACACCCGTGGGAACTAGTATATGTTGATGACCTTACTCTTATGAAAGGATCTGTAGCAGAATTAGAGAAGAAATCCCAGGTATGGAAGCAAAACCTAGAATCAAAGGGCCTTAATGTTAACCAAGAAGAAGAAGAAGAATTTTTTTTATTGTACATGGACAATTTGAGCACAGTTTACTAGAAATGATGATAGAACCACAATGGGCAAAAAATTGAGTGTTGCTTGAATTCTCAAATATAAATGACTTGTCTATTTGATTGGTATTTTTCTGATGTTGTCAAAGCTATAGCTGCTGTTATAAATACCAATGATAGTGACAACACATGTATATTTGAAAAAACTGCAGTATTACTTCTTGTGGTTGTGTCTTCATAGTGTCACCATTATGTGTTTACAGGACAAATCAATTTGTGAATATATTGTAAAGAGTGAATATATTGTAAAGATATTTAAAATACTCACCAAAAACTGTTTCATAAGTAGCTTCAAATCCTTGGAAATTATAACTGTATCTTGATAAAAATTTAATAGTCATTTTATTACTTCTTGAACGAACAATCTCAGATGAATCGCTGCCACAATATTTCCCCAATTGATTATCTCCATCAAGTATTAAAATATAAGTATAATAACAACTAATTGTTGAAGGAGAAAGGAGGTTGAGCCTATGAAAATTGTAAAGAAAAAGAGAAATTTGAGCAGAAAAAACTGAAAAACACCAAACAAAGAAAAAATTATTATTATTATTATTATTATTATTATTATTATTATTATTATTATAATTATTATTATTAAGGTAACAAGCTAGCATAATCATGAGCATTCCAGGCAAAATGATTAGTAGCATTTGCTGTGGTCAGCTTTGCTTTTGTCCTTTCAGGGTCATTGAAATAAATACCAGTTGAGCACTGGGGGTTGATGTAATCGATTAAACTCCTAACCTAAAAAAGTTTCAGGCCTTATGTCTAGAGTAGAAAGGATTATTATTATTATTGAGTGAGAGAGCAGTGCATGCCAACAAAGTGACACTGGGCTAAAATATACGAAGCCCAGTATACCCATCATGGCTACCCGTCTGATAAGGGTACACCAGGCACATGCATCACAACCATATGTGTGCCACATGGTGATCCCATATCAAGATAAACAGTGCGTGACCTTGCAGGTGGGGCCCAGTTAGAATTTTCTTCAGGTTGAGTAGCCCATCTCACTCAAAAGGTCCCTGAATAAAGGTTTGTTTAAGGATGATGAACAAAACACCCTTGTTTCCAAAGGTGAATTATCCAAACCTCAAAGACTTTCTCTCAATACATGGCTATGATGGTCCCCCACTACTTCTGCTCATGATCAGGGATGCACATATCGTCAGCCACCAAGGGACATGCTCAACTGGTTAAGGTCAAGCAATTGACAAGCCAATCTGTGGCATTGAGCAAAATATTTGCTGTAGTCCATCTCTTATACCAAGACAAAACAATGTATATGATAACACTTCCAATCAATTAAGATCAGAAGTCATGAGAGCTACTGCCTGGTATTGCATCAGTGCAATCGTCGTCATCGTCGTCATCGTCATCGTCGTCATCGTCATCGTCGTCGTCGTCATCGTCATCGTCGTCGTCATTATTATTATTATTATTATTATTATTATTATTATTATTATCATTATTATTATTATTATTATTATTATTATAAGGCAGCAAGTTGGCAAAATTAGTAGCACACTGAGTAAAATGCTTAGCAGTACTTAGCCTGTCTTTACATTCTGAGTTCAAATTCTGCCAAGGTCAGCTTTGCCTTTCATCCTTCCAGGATCAATAAAATAAATACCAGTTGAACACTGGTGTTACTCTAATCAACTTATCCCCTCCCTTGAACTTGATGATTTTGTGTCAAAATTTGCAATCATCATCACCATCACCACCATCATCTTCATCATCATTATTATCATTGTTACTAGTGGGACCTTTGGAAATTCCACAGAACAAAAAAAAATTAAGAGAAGCTATTTAAGGGAGAAAGGATAATTTTTATTTTGCTGTGTTATTTCACTTCCAGTACAATAATATGTTACATCATTTAAAAAAAATTTCTGTTAAGCTCTTTATATTTCTCTCTACCTCTTCAACAAACATTTTAACCATCATGTAATTCTCTTCTTCATGTCTTTAACATCTTTCTCTTTCTCTTCACTTCTCACTTCCACTAACCACATGAGTGACAGCATAATGTATTGACTGGCTATACGCTCTCTACTCACTCTCACATTCCCTCTTCCTCTCTCTCACAAACTAAAGTGTAAAGTGTAAATGAACATGTACAAATGCTATCTACTCCACTCTCTCTCTTAATGTAACTGCCTCCCCTGTCCATCTCTCTCTATCTGCCTTTTTTTAACCTTACCACCAGAACATCACCCTCTGTTAAATATTGTATCCTAAACGTATCTCTTTCTCTTTACCTTTCCCTCCTCACCCTGCAGCACATCATTAACACTTTTCTCTTCACTTTTCTGTCTTTTTACCTTGCTCTTCTCCCCTACCTTCAACTAACCATGTGACATGTAGCCTTATACATCTTTCTCTACTTTTTCCTCACTTCTTTCTTTCTCTACTCACATTCCTCACCCTCTCTCTCTCACTTTTACTCCACCTCTCACTCACTCCATCTCTTTAACTAGCTAAAGTATAATGGAAGAACAAACAAGCAGATTATTATACAGATTATTATCAGTATTATTACTATTATTATTATAGAAACAAAGCTCAGGTTTGGTTTTATTTCTGGTAGGATTTATGTGGTAGCAGGTTACTACCTGTAACCTTAGGTACCCACACATTTTTGGCAGTCTTTCAAGTGCTTAGAACCTTCCTGATAATCCTTGTTGTCCTCAGAGGTAAATTTTCTGTAGGAGCTCTACCACGCATTCTATTTCAATCTCCTTGAGCCATTTGTCTACATCTTGGCTTACTGTTCCCAACACAGTAATTATTATAGGCACGACCTTTACTGTTCACAAGCTCCGAATTCTTCCTATTTCAAATCTTAAAGGATTGTATTTGCTTTGTTTTTCTTCCTCTATCTTTAAGATCATTATCATTAAAGCCAGAAACACCAAAGTAAACCACAGTCTAATGACAGCTTGTAAACCAAAACTTTGAAGTCGCTGTCAAGATTTAATATGTATCTATGCATGCATGTATGTAATTCCAAATGCTATGATAGATAAATTGGTCTTTGATTTCTGAAGAGTCAATAAAATTAGTATCAGTCTGAATTAATGTTAGTGATCAAAGCCTAATTATTTTCAGATTATTAATTAGAATTTATCATTCTAATTAATTCAGGAATAATGACAATATCTCTACCATATTCATTCAGGTTTTTTCTTTTCCTTGCAGATTAAATTTTAAGAAAATGTTATACTCTTCCTACTTACTTTAGTTCTACTGATCTGTTTTCTTTGACAGTTATTTCCCAACTACAGTTCATTCTTGATATATAGAAATGGACAGGCTTCACAAGTTCTATCTTTCCTGTTGGAGTAGTTAAAACTCCACCACAATCTGGAAAGTCAAGGAAAAAATTTAACAGAATGACTATGAAATAAAGAAAACAAAAACATTATTGAGACTTTACAAATAAAAAAAAGTTAGGAAGTTGATATGGTTTCTGAAGTATTTTTGTACTCTACTGCTAAACCCAACTAAATCATTTTATTGTACTTTTGTCAATCAACTGCCAAGTTACAGTTTACTATCATCAGCCATAACAGTGGTTCCAGCTTAGATATGTAGACCCTCTTTCTCATACTGTTATGTATTTGTGATACAAGGGAGCTGTAATGTGGGAAAATAAGATACAGTTCACCTACCTTCTTGTGGTTGGCTGTTCAGCTATACTAAGTCCAAAACATGTGCCCTACCTGTTGCACTTAATGTTAGCAGATGCTACTACCAATGCTACTAGCTCACTCCACTGAAGTCCGTTCATGGTGAGTGCACCAGGCCGAAAGAAGCCAACTCTGGTTTTGCTTCCCTCACTTCATCTCTACCCCTCCCTTTTCCAGTCAGGCCCCTTGACCATTGATATCACAGCCCTTTCTTTTCAGCTCATCTCATCTCAAGGATCAGCTCCTCACTTCACTCCATATTAAAATCTACCATCCACACAGGTGGACGCCTCACATGCTGTGATCGCTGTAGGGAGGGAGCCTCGTTCTATTCCTCTCCTCCACCTTTGTTGTCCGACAAAGCACAATTCTGTAAACATCCAAGAACTGACACAGTGTTCCATCGACAGAAACGTTATTTTTGACATTAACAACCATCACTGTTCCTCTGTTCCACTGGGATGTGCATCATGCCTTCAGGGGCTTGACCCAGACTTCCTCTCCCACCTCCATGAAGACAAGCCCTCTCTCTTCTGCAGGGCATTCTGATGGTTTACTTGGATGTTACCATTCATATCTGAATATCACTTCGTATGGCACAGACTCTTTGGCCTGTCCTGATCGAGGCAACATATTGTACCAGAATACTGCTTCTAGCAGTGAAGATGTGCCCCCTTTCCACCATAGCTTTGATTGCTTGATGATGTCTTTCATGATCCCATTTCCACTTGGCCTGTATGCCACTCTGAAGAAGTGGCACACGTTCTACTTATCAAGTATCTTCTTCAGTATCTCTAAAGGAAATTCAGTGCCATTGCTCATCAGCAATTCATCCACAGGGCCCTGATCCAGAAATATCTCATTCAGGATATGTACAGTGTCGTCTGCAGTGCCCGTCTTCATTTCCCTCCAAATGGCCATCCAACCTGACCCACAGTCAACCATTAAGAGATACGTTCCCCACTGGTAGTGTGTCACATCCACCACCAATTGTCTCCAGCAGTGCTTTACTGAGATGTTTCCCTGCTCATTTACACCTGGAGCAGAGTCAATAGATTGATATCTATCACAGTTCCTGACCACCTTTTGGATGCTCTGTCTAATAACATTGGCACTAATTCTCCATGCAAGATACAGGGTTCTATTCATGCCCATATGATGCATGACATGCAGTCTCTTTAGTTCTGAGTCACTTCATCAACACACTGCAGCAATCTCCTGCTTTGAATCTTCTGGCTCTTCCAACCAAGCTTTTATCACCCTAGTTAAAATGTCTGCCTTATTCCCTTCTGAAGGCACAAAGACCATGCTCAGCTTCAAACCAAATTCAGCAGCTAACTCTCCTAGAATCCCTAGGTAGCACTTTACTAACATCTCTGCAGCCCCTTTGGTTTGAACCCGCTTTTCATCAGTGATCACTGATCCTACCCAGCCAAACACGGTGGTCAAATCAGTTCAGATTTCAATGGAGTACAGCCCCCATTTCAGGGCCAGATCCATCCCCTTCAGCACTGCGTCCAACTCGGCTACATTGATGTGACTGTAATCATCTGCTTTTCAAAGCCAGGCCACATCCTCCAACTCAATGCCTCTGATTTCCAGTACAACCCCTATTGCTATGATGCTAGCATCACACCATATGGTCCCATTCTCCAATTTGGGCACATGCCAATTTCCTCTTACTGGGTTTTCTACTCTTGTCCTCTCTAGGATCTTCCACATCATAACTGCTGTTCCCTCCCCACTTTGTCTCCCCAGTATGCCCTATCTGCTCATGCCTTGATGTAGTTGCACACTGTTCATAGCCTCCCTGTTGACACTGTACCCAGTTCCAGGATCTCATTCCCCCTCTGAAACACCAACAGCCAGTTTTATCTCTTCGAAGCTTGAGTCCCAGTGCAGCTCCTTCAACCATTGGATCTGGTGGCTTTGCAATCAGCCCGAGCTTCTTCACATGACTTACAACCTGTCTGGCAGACATTACAGCCTCAGCTACCAAGATGTCGGCTGTATAGAAATTGGTGGCCCTTCTTATTTTGTCCACCTTTCCTAGGATAGACTTGAGCACTGTTGCCATGATCTTCAGCACAGAATTTAGCTTGAAACCTAGCTTAGCTAACAGTATGTTTGGCTCTTATATCACATCAGCTGATACTGCCACAGTTTCTCACTTACATATGGAGATGCAAATATGCTGACTTCAAGTCGACAATCATCACTCCCCTTATCATCTGTCTCCATTTGTGCAGCATCTCACTGCAGATGTCAGTCACCTCACTGCCCGTGTGGAATGATACATAGTCATTCAGCACTCAAAAGTCCAATACTGGCCTGATTTTGTCCTTTGTTGGCTGCACCACTGTCATTATTGGCAGCACTCTGCTTACCTCCTCCTCCTTCCACAGGATAAGCACACCCTCCTTAATCCATCTCTCTACCTCTCCTTCAAACTCACTCCTGGCATGTCCTTTGAAGGTATGCTGATAGTGACTTAGTCTGGTCTCCCTTTTCCAGTGCCACTCTACTATCCACCACTGACCATCAAACACCACCTGAAAATCTTTGTCCTCAACAGTGTAAACAGTACAGTCCCTTGCAAAGCTCTGTTCCCTCTCATGTTGCAGACTCATGGTGCATGAAGCCCCTGCACCACCAAATTAAACCACATCTCCAACACTCACACCTCCAAGGCAGTTGATTGCATTCATCCCCATCACCACATCAGTCACATCTACTACACGGTCTATCACAATCACCCTCAGCCACAGTGTTTTGTTCCGCATTGCTATCTCCACGTTGTTGCTACCCTTAAATGCAATTTCGCTGCCATCAACTGCCGAAACACTACTCGTCCCCTTCCGTTCTTTTGTCACCCTCAGGACCACGAGAGACATCGTACAGCCTGTATCCACAAGGGTTTTGAATACCTTTCTCCCAACCTAGATTTCAACTACAGTCAGTGACTGCACGAGTGCTTCTACTCGCTCGTGGGGGAAGTTTGGGAGGCAACAACTTCTCAGTGGCCCTTTCCCTGGTTGCAATTTCAAGTGATATGCCCAGTCTGCATGCACCGGCAGCAAACAAGTCTGATCTTCATCCTCACACAGTCCCTTGCCATGTGAGGTCTCTGGTACTCAAAGCACTGGCCCATGAACAGTCGTTGTCATTCCACAGCAGTTGTCTTCTCTTTCTTTACCAGTTGTTGCACTACATCACAGGTTTCTGCAGCTGCAACCACCACTGCCTTCCAACTGGGTGTTTTCCTTTGACACTTGAGTGATGTGCTTGCTCATCGCCACTTTCTTGCTGCCTGACGAAGGCCAGTTATGAAGGCCAGTCATGCTACCTTCTCGAGACCATCTCCAGTAAAACTGGATAACATGGCTAATCTCTGAACCTCCGTGGCATGCTCATCAACCCATTCCCCTGCCCACCTGATCATTTCCAGCTTAGTAAACACAGTGTACGTTCTCTCCATATAGGCTTCTCTCAAACATGGCTCAGTCTTCACCATGCTCAATTGGTTTTCCTCATCCATCTTGAGGTACAGTGCAATGTTCTTTCCTCCAGGGAAAGGGCTATGAGACCTGCTACATCATCGATGCCTTGTAGCTTGGCCACTACCTTGATCTTACAGATCCAGGCCACTACATTTCCTTTGCCATAGAAAGCTCTGACAGCATCGCCACTGATCCTTATCTTTACTACCATCTTGTGGAAGGGGACAACAACAATGGAGAAATAAATTTATACACAAGTGCCAAAATTGCTTGTGGTACAAGGGAACTGTAATGTGGGGAAATAAGATATGCTTCACATACCTTCTCATTGTCTGCTGTCCAACTGTACTAAATCCAAAACCCATGCCCTACCTGTTGCACCTGTTAGCAGCTATTATACCACTACCAGTCCCGTTAGCTTTCTCCATTGACGTCCATCCATGGTGAGTGTGCCAGGCCAAAAGAGGATAACCCTGGTCTTTCTTCCCCAACTTTCTGTCCCGGTCAGGCCCCTTAACCAATGATGTCACAGCTCTTTCCTTCCAGTTCATCTCATCCTGAGAACCAACACTTTGGCTACACCAACTCTTCATTTGAGATAAGATGTTCACAATGGAAAGATGCAGCTCACGTTACTATAAAACGCAATTACACCTCATAAATTGTTTTGTTAATGTGCAGAGCTGAGTTTAAAGTTTCCACCAGGTAAAAATCATGTAGAAAGAAGAGGTATTTCAACATAATATCTTTATCAGACAAAGACAAATAGTTGAAGTTGAAAAACTAAATCAACTTTCATTTAAAGAGCATTTATGTGTATTATGAACAAACTAATAGTATACTGTTAACCTGGCAGCAAAAGTACAAGAGGGAGGCATTTACTAGTTGGGTGAAGAGACCTGTATGATTAAATAAAGTATTGTAACTGTTTTACAAAAGAAAAAAAGCTCTCAAGTGAAATATTCAGGATTTGTTAATTAGAATCACTACCATTACAACTTTTTAAAATGTCATTAAAGGATGAAAGTGAGAACTACTACAGGTAAAGACACTAGTTTTCGGGTGAATAAATGAATTTGTTTTTATCAAGAGAAGGAAAGAAAATATCTTATGTAATACTATTGCTGTGACGTAATGGTAACTAATGAAAAAATGTAATCATTAAGTAGCTAAAAAAAAATTATAACTAATGACATATTAGACTATAATGGGATTGAATAACTGAATTGCTTACCATACTTTTTATAGCTTATTTCAAAACCAATTGATGTTTTAGAATCATCGGTTTTGAAATAAAAGTTTACTGGTGCTTTGAACATCATGTACTGTGGTATGTTACTTCCACAATAACTACCTCCATGATAAGGGTTTTCAGCAGCTCTTATCTGCAAATAATCAGCCCTGCAATCTGGAATAAATAGTCCACACATATCAAATATAAGCATGTATTAAAAACTAACAGCTATTTATAATATTTACTATAATATATTCATTATGAAATATTGTACACATAACATATTCCTTAGCGTATTATGCAGTGTCTGATCAAATGGTTAAATTAAGTAATTGATTCGAGAGCTTTTACTTTAAAACAAAATATGACAGTTAATGACCTGTCTTGGCAAATCTTTATATAATCTGATTTCCTTAGGGTTATATCATTTTCAGGATTTCCAAAGAGAAAGCCAGTTGATGATAAACACCAACTTTTTTTTATAATCCCTCTATTAGAATTTTATTATCCATAATCAGTATAAGAGATGTAAGGCAAAACAGAAAAAATAAATCAGCCTTAATAGGAAAACTCAGTCTGATTGGAGAATATAGTACTGATCTTCACTGCATTTGAAAGCTAAAATGTATATTGAGGTACGGCAAGCTCAATACCTTGACAAGGCAAAGCCAGGCAAGAGATGTAAATTCATGATCCTCAAGCCAAGAGATTAACAGTAGTTTTATTCTACTGTTGTAAATCTTTAATATAATCAAAATTATCATTTATATTGAAAACAGAACCTCTTCCTTTATCATCGTCATCCCTTTGTGTCTGTTTCCATGCTGGCATGAGTTAGATGGTTTGACTGAAACTGGTAGGCTGTAGGGCTACACTAGGTTCCAGTCTGATTTGGCATGGTTTCTATGGCTGGGTTCCCTTCCTAATGTCAACCACTCCAAGAGTGTAATGAGAGTATTTTACATGCCAGTTAGGTGAAACCAGCATTGGCCACAACTACGATTTCACTTGGCTTGATAGATCTTCTCAAGCACAGTATATCACCAAAGGTCTCTGTCACTTATCATTGCCTCCATGAGGCCCAATGTTCAAATAGTGTTTTCTATGTTCCACCAGCATGGATGCCAGTTATGTGACACCAGCACCAGCCACAACTACGATTTTATTTGGCTTAATGGGTCTTCTCAAGCATGGCAAATTGCCAAAGGTCTTGGTCACTTGTCATTGTCTCTGTGAGGGTTAGCATTTGAAGATCATGTTTCACCACCTCGTTCCATGTTTTCCTGGGTTTACCCCTTCCACAGATTCCCTCTACAGTTAGAGATCATCACTTCTTTACACAGCTGTCCACAACCATATGCATCACATGACCGTATCAGCACAGTCTTCTCTCTTGCACACTACACCTGATGCCTCTTATGCCCAACTTTTCTCTCAAGATGCATACACTCTGTTGTGGAGTCTATTTTCTGTACATTTTTAGTGTTTATTGTACCTGTGCACCTTCTACACACGAAAACTATTTTCCCTGTTAAACTTCCTCTGATATTGCCGCACCTCTTATGTGTCCATAGCTTACATCAAGTACATCTTATGGAGTTTCAACCTCTGCCTTTTCTTCAGATCAAGCAGGGCCATCTACCTGAAGGGATTTGTGATTTGTCTGCTTTTCTACTTACTAAGACTTTCGTTTTAGCTAGATTAAATTAAATTCTAGCTTTTGCTTTCGCTCCTGAAATTTCTTCTCTAGTTTTAGTAATGATTCAGCCATAAGAGCAAGGTCCTCAGCATGAAGGAACTCTCAGGGGCAGCCCATCTTAAATTTTTGTTACTGCCAATAGCCCTATGATGAACAAAAGTGGGCTGAGAACTGATCCTTGGTAAACCCCTACTTATACCCTGAATTCATCACTATACTCACTGCCAACCTTCACCTTACTGACAGCATCTCTGTACATGGCTTGTACAGATGTACATGCCTTTATGTGTTATCATATTTAATCCAGTAGCTCAGAGTACTAAATTCACAATCAGTTGTGATTAGTCATTTTGCCTTCTATTTATCTGGGACGGTTGAAAGAAGTGAAAGTTAATTCAATCAGCTTCTTGCCTCATAAGCTAAAGACACATAAATTGAAAGACAAAACAGCTGGACAACATATCCAGCTAAGTAAATGATTGTTGTTTAGAGTTGCAGCAAACACTTCTCTCATGATGTATTATTGAATGGGTGTTACAATAAGTAGGTGAAAGATGACAACTCTTGAACATCGAGAAAAAACAAAAGTTCATCTATTATGGCCATATTCAAAGAAGCAGGGAACTAGAAAACATTATCAGAGAAGGAAGAGTAGAGGGCAATAGATCAAGAGGCAGGCAAAGAATGCAGTGGATGGACAATAATATCACAGGAAATCTGGGAAAAAATAAAATGAAGAAATTGGGGTCGGGGTGGGGGAGAAAACTGAAATAATGAGAAAGTGTTTTTTGAGCAAAATCCTAATCTCTTGTATTGGAAACATAGGAATCAGAAGAAATTTAGGAAAAAAATAGGTGAGGGGGTGGCAAATGTTACCTCAAACATGCTAGAAACAACAGGTAAAGGACAGGATTTCTGGGAAAACTTCCTTTTAAGTTTATGTTGAAGATTAGGTTGTTAAATACACTCTTCACAAACACAAATTACAGAATAGAAAAAGGTCACTTCAATTGGATTTGAGCTATAATTTTGCAGGTGCACACAGCCAAGAAATAACATTATTTGTACAGAAGTTTGAGAGAGAGAGAGAGAGTGTGTGTGTGTTTGTGTGTATGTGCACTCATGTGTGTGTCAAAGGAAGTTATTTTATGGCATTCCTTCATTTGAAGCAGCAAAGGTGTCAACTTGATCATATGGGATCATATGTTTGTTCATTAATTTCTGTAAAAATTTTCTATTTCATTATGCTTTGAAGAGAGCAGAAATTGGAAAAGAGGAGAAAGTGTAAAGGCGACATTTGCTTTGAAGTGAGAGGAGAAAGTGAAAGATGTATGTGCATGTATATGAAATGGATGTGTGTGTGTGAGAGAGAGAGAGAGAGGGAGAGGGAGTGAATGAAAGTGTGTGTTGTCATGTATATACTTTTTGCATGTATATGTGGCAATCACTCTTTCTCTCTCTCTTTCGCACACACACTTTATCTTTCATATACACATACATAAATACATATGCATACATGTTTTTTTAATGTATGTGTGCATGTGCACATTCATGTGAGAGGGAGAGTGAGTGACTGTATTTCTTTGTAACATATAGAGAAATGGATGTCTTTTAATGAAATTATTTTGGTTGTGGCTTATTTTAATACAATATTTATATGTACATTTTCATAAATGTTTGTCTGAGTAGAATTTTACACATGCATGAAACATCAGACATAAATGAAACATTAGAAGCAAATTGAAATATTGCCCAAAAATGACCTCAAAATTGTGCAACCCAACCTTGTTTCTGAAGTTATTTTAATAGTAAAAAAGAGTTCTTGTACCAAAAACATAGTTTACTTGGTAACCTTTATATTGGGTCATCCCATAAATAATGCATTTTTTTTTATACTTCTTTTAAGATATACCAAGTTCTTTTTTAATCTAAAATATACTCTCCTTCATTTTCTACAATGCTCTTCTATCTGTCTGGTAGACTTGCAAATTCACTTATCTGAGATGAAAAACACTCCTCCACTACTGTTCTGACTTTGTGTATAGAATTCATATTTTTTCAATCCAAATGATTTTGAAGACTGCAGAATAAATGATAATCAGATGGGACATTGTCCAGTGAATATGGTGGGTGGGGCATTATTTCCCATTCAAACTGCTTCAGCCTTTGGAATGTCATCTTCACTGTATGTGGCTGAGCATTATCCTGACAGAAGAACACCTTTCATCTTGGAATCAAAGATGATCGGTTTTCTTCTCGTGCTGACTTGAATCTCACTGGTTGAATGACCAAAGCCAAGCTTCTCTGCTAGTTCCTCAACAGTTACGATGGGATTTTGTTCCACCAGGATTTGCAGGACATCCTCATTGAGCTCTACAGATCTTCCAGGATGAGGCTCATCTTCTAGGTTGTAGTTTCTGGCTCGGAATTTCTGGAACCACCATTGACACTGGCTTACACTTATTGTCCGATCCCCATATACTGCATTAATATTCCTCACACTTTCCATTCTGTTGTTGCCTGTATTGAACTCATAAAGTAAAATATGCTGAATATGCTCCAATGTCACTTTCATTATAGCTTTGAAAAAATAACTGTTAAAATCGAACTGCACTCTTCTAAACTTGCACTAAGAATCAGACAAGGTAAAATTACAACCTACTTTTATAACAAGTTAATGCAGGTAGTTTGTCTCTCGCCTTCCAACTTTTAATTCATGCAATTGAAAAAACTGCATTATTTATGGGATGACCCAATGTATATAGATAGATGATAAGCAGCTTACTTTATTATAGTACAGATATGACTAATTCAGAGAAACATTACTTTCATTATTCACACATTCTAACTCTCATAATGCAACACTTTGTAATTTTGGTTCAAAATGAAAGTGTGAAACTATTTTCACTTTCTAATGGAACCTGGTCATTGTAGAGCAGTGTCTTTCAAATAACTAAAGATAGTTATTGAGATAACATAGAAAATATGTAAATGAAAATAAAGTTTATTTGGTAGCCAAAAGATTACTGAATCTTTTGATACCCCAAATGTCAAAATCGACAACTCAGTTTTTTAATGTCTAAGAAACATCCACACACACATAAATAGAAACTCTCTTTATATATATAAATAGTGATACCTCCTTGAAGGCTGAAATGTTTAACTGTCAACTGAACATAGGTGTTGTTGTTTCCCGTGATTGTATAAAAACAATTTTGGTTATTTTCATAGCTAAGTGGAAATCCAGGGGATGATATAACTCCAGTCTGTTCTGTGTAATAACTACCACATTCTGTAAAGAAAATAATGAAACATTACATTACATAACATACCACATAGGTAACTGTGTTATATTTTATGAATAATAATACAGAAACATAGTCATTATCAAGGCGGTGAGCTGGCGGAAACGTTAGCATGCCAGGTGAAATACTTTGTGGTATTTCGTCTGTCTTTACGTTCTGAGTTCAAATTCTGCCAAGGTTGACCTTGCCTTTCATCCTTTCGAGGTTGATAAATTAAGTACCAGTTGCATACTGGGTTGATCTAATCGACTGGCCCCCTCCCCCAAAATTTCAGGCCTTGTGCCTAGAGCAGAAAAGAATTATCATCATTGTCACAATCAATTGTCATTGTCAACATCATGTGTCGTTATATTCAACAGCAATTACCATTATCCCCTCATGTGTCACCACAGTCAATTGGTATTACCACCATCATAATTTGTCGTTGTCATTGTCACTATCCTCATCATCATCTGTCAGTCTTGCATTGTCATTAATGTCAGTGGCAAATTTTTGCAGTCACAAATGGTAGACCAGTATAAAGATTAGCATCACTCTTTTACTTGTTTCAGTCATTTGACTGTGGCCATGCTGGAGCACTACCTTTAGTCGAACAAATCAACCCCAGGACTTATTCTTTGTAAGCCTAGTACTTATTCTATCGGTCTCTTTTTGCCGAACCGTTAAGTTACGGGGACGTAAACACACCAGCATCGGTTGTCAAGCGATGGTGGGGGGACAAACACAGACACACAAACACACATACATTTACATATATATATATATACATATATACGACGGGCTTCTTTCAGTTTCCGTCTACCAAATCCACTCACAAGGCTTTGGTCGGCTCGAGGCTATAGTAGAAGACACTTGCCCAAGGTGCCATGCAGTGGGACTGAACCCGGAACCATGTGGTTGGTAAGCAAGTTACTTACCACACAGCCACTCTTGCGCCTGTTGTTCATGTTTTCCATCCACAAAGTGTCCTAAGTGATATATGGAGCATCCTGGTATAACATCCACCCAGCAGTTTCTCCTGAGAATTAGTGTTTATGTTTCTGCCTCACACAGTAATGAGGATGAAGTCCAGGTATTGAAGCACCTGAAATCATCCCCCATTTTGATGGTCTTTCCACTGCCAATGCTCATGGCTGTCTTCAGTATTAAAGGCCAAATCCTTGGTTTTCTTTGGGTTCAATTGAAACCTTTCCATCTGGTGTGCCATTTCAACTGCAATCAATAGCATGTGAGCTTGCTCGGCAGTGTTTGTGATAAGCAAGACCGTCAGCATTGTCAAGGACAACAACTGTAATAGCTGGCATATGATGACTCAACCTGGGCACCAGAGCAACCTTCCTCTTCACAAACATTGGTGGCCTTCCTTAGCACACAATCAAATACAAGAATGAAGAGAGAGAGAGCAAAATTGTTATCATCAGGTGAATGACCTTGGATTGAACATATTCATATAACCTGATAATCACTTGCTAACCACAAAAATTCATCAAAGGAGATTGAGACTCATTAGTACTCTGATATTCTGAACTAGGAAAGGTATCTTATGTGGAGAGGTATCTTATGTGGAGAGGTATCTTATGTGGAGAGGTATCTTATGTGTAGAGGTATCTTTTCGAGAGCTCATAATCAATCATCATCATTGGCAATTACATGATGACAGTGATAACAATGAGATTCAAAATAATGATGTCACTGTCATCATAATTTCTATGTCCATTTACCATTAATTGCATGTGTTGAACAGCATGTCCCCAACACAGCACCACACTGTTTGCTGTATTCCTTTTTCATATACTTTATAAGGTTCAAAATCCCGAAATTAGTTTACACCGCTACAACCCATGTCTTCTTTCCTCTCCCACAGCTTCGCTCATCTTAGATTACCTGGCACTTCTTTACCCATCTGTTATTGTCCCAATGCATTATATGCTGTACCAGTGCAGTCATCTCTCTTGCACACTACATATGATTCCTCTTATATTCAGTTTATCTTTCATCTCATGTCACTATATTTACTCGTTTACAAATCCAAAAAAGAAATTCAATATTATCATTTACACTAAGGTGCTGAGCTGGCAGAATCCTTAGCATGCATGGCAAAATATTTAGTGGCATTTTGTCCATCTTTACATTCTGAGTTCAAATTCTGCTGAGGTCAACTTTGCCTTTCATCCTTTGAGATCAATAATATAAGTACCAGTTGAGCACTGGCGTCGATGTAATTTATTTACTCCCTCCTTCAAAATTGTTGACCTTATGACAAAATTTGAAAGCAACATTACCATTGACACTAGACTCATTTCACTGAAATAACAATGCATTGTCTTGTTCTAACTCACCAGCTTTCCATCTTGCTAAAAAGCCGTTGCCACTTATATCAGAATTTGATCTGAAAGTTATGGTCATAACCGAGGTAAAGAAACTAGATGTGTTTGGTAAAATATTGGAACAATATTTTGAAGGATTCTGTGTAGTGTTAAGATTTGGAATTTCCAACTGAAAAAGAAAAAGAAAACAAATTATTGAACAATCTTTAGAAATTTGATGAGAGATCAAGAGAAGACTGAATTTCAAATATATTATCACCAAATTAACTTCAAAAGTTGCATTTGTAGTGAAAATTCTTTGTGTTTCATTTTTTTTATTAAACGAATATTTAATTAACATTTATACTTGAATGAATGATTTTCAAAAACTATCATTCATTTTTAATTATTATTAATCCATCCAAACTAGTAACATTCCAAGATTACTTGGCTTTTCTTTCTCTAGAGAAACAAATGAAAAGTTATGAATTACTCTTATACTAAGTAGAAGTTAGCAAGACCATTGGTATACATCCATATTCTATATGTGAAACAAAAAATGTAAATGAAAGTGATTTTTCAAATTAGTAGAGTGATGGGGTATAATAATCCCTCATCCCCAACTCATGTGATTCAGTCAGAATTAGAAGGGTAATACCCATGAGCATTTTAAGGCCTCCAACACATGAGAGGAAAAGAAGAAATTATTCACTCTGGAGATATATAGTAGTATTAAACCAATCAACAACAGGAATGGTCCCTCTACACAGTCTCTATCTACTAAATTTTACTCACCAAGCTTTGATCAAACTGAGTAGGAGTGGGCCCAAAATCACATAGTTATGAGGCAAACTTCTTTATTACACAGCCATGCATACACTCATATTTATATGTATTACAATGTAAATCTCTAATGAAAAACAATATATTTTATGAAAAAAAGCACAGTAGTATCCCTCTATATCCCAAACCAAAAATAGTCACTTCCTGTACACCTTTGACATCATCAACCATTCTGTGAAAGGATAGCTTTGCAATTTTTGACTTTTGATAATACCGAAACGAACATAAATAGAAAAATGTAAGACTGATGCACAGGCCCATTCTTTCCATTCTTTAAATTCATTTTATGATGACATATATTAAATAAGTGTTTTATTCTATTAATCACATGTCTTCTCAAAATAAGAGTCTATGCTTCACTGAGGAGCTCCAATAAGACCTAAACATGCCTAGAGTTGTCTCATCTAGTAGCCAAAATGATCAAAATAACATTGGCTATTAGTTCCCCAACCTCATCCCAAAATAACATTGGCTAATAGTCTGCCCATCTCATCCCAATTCTTTTTCTAGTTAGTTTTAACACAATGCAGGAACATTAAAAAGTTAGATGAGTAAAATAAAATGATTTTTGTAAGATATGAACCTGCTCTGTGCTGTTTACAAATTTGATAACTTAATAAACTATTCAGTCTCTTTATAACTCAGTAATATCTAATAACAAACAGAAGATGAAAATATCCATTACCTTCACATAGTCATTTACACATCCCTCTGAATGTTCCAAATCAAATGGTGGAATAAAACTCAGGTTTAGTCTATAACCATTTGGTACCTGCAAATTCCATGTGCATTCTCTGTTAGGAGGATAGCTATTGGGGTAATTCGGACTCATTATTTCTCCACTATGTTTACTGTAAACTCCACCACAACCTTTCAAAGTCAAATTAGAAAAATAGAAAAAATTGAAAATATCCAACAAAAATACTTGTGAACAACTATTTTAACTGCTACCATCAAAATTTGAATTTTATTGCTGACTGTTTTATAACCATTTTTTTTCTATAGGGAACATATGTGGGTTGGTTTCTCCCACCTCATCAAATTTGAACATTTCTGTTGTGTGGTATCTTTACATCTGGGTGTTCTTCCTGTCACTCGTGCAAACCTAGAAAAATAGTTCTGTTTTACTTAGTATTTGTACAAAAGCTCAAAACAGTGGAATTTGTAGAGTTTGAGTTCATAGTCACATCATCAATAATCTAACACTTTAGCCAAGTGCGAATATATTATCAGATAAAATGTAGCAGTATTGTGTGTGTGTGTGAGAGAGAGAGAGAGAGAGAGAGGGCTAGGAAAAACTGTAGAGTGTGAAGTTTCCAAGTGAGACTACATTGGATCAGAGTAAAGTTTGTCTTATGACCTTACTGTAGAAAGTGAAAGTACAAAAAGAGCTGAACATGGTTAGAGAACTTTTAGGGCTTCATAGAGAGACCATTTGATTTTAGAAGTATTTGGTAGAGAACGCTTTGGTTAAAGTAGGAATATATTTTAGTCTAGCTGACGAAGGCTTATAAATTTTTTTATTAATCAAAATGTTAAGATTAGTACACACGCACACTTAACAAGTTTCCTAACAGTTTCAACCAATCAGTTGTATTTATAAGGCATTGGCCAACAGAGAAATATAGAAGACGCTTGTCTCACCATGAGGTATCTTGAGAGACTGTCTTTTACAACAGCATTGGGTCAATCAATGCCTTAAAAATGGAATTGTAAAATGGAAACTGTATTGAAGTTCATTGTGCATGTGTATATGTATGTTCGTGTGTGTGTGTGTGTGTGTGTGTGTGTGTGTGTGTCTGTGTGTCTGTGTGTGTCTGTGTGTAGATAGACAGACAGACAGGTAGATAATAGATAGATAGATAGATAGATAGATAGATAGATAGATAGATAGATAGATAGATAGATAGATAGATAGATAGATAGATATAAATATATATATATATATATTTATAAATGTGTGTGCATGTTTCTTGACATTCTACATCTATTTTTGTTTATCACTAAGCAAAACAGTAATGTTTACATTCCTGCTTAACACTGCAACTAGTCATTCTGTGGGTTCAAAGACCAATGGAACAGAATAAGGTTTGGCAACAAGAAGTGCATGCAGTTGAACCAAAAACATAGAGCACCCACAACTCAGTTTTACTGAGGAGGGCACATCTTTTTGAGATCCTAGTTCTTTTTCATCTTGTCTATCAGGCTCAGATTCCTGAAGTCAGCTTTCACCACTTCACTCCATGTCTTCCTGGGTCTTCCTTTTCTGTAGGTTGCAGCCACATTAAACAATCAGATCTTTTTTATACAACTGTCCTCATCCATATGTAACACATGACAATACTAGTGCCATCTTCTTTCTTGAATACAATATTTAATTCCTCTGATTCCTCTTATACCCAATTTTTCACACAACACCTTCATACTAATTTTCTCAGACACACTCACATAGCACAACCAATGAAGAATCCTCATTCCATCGCTTTCCAGTTTTTTAAAGTCTTTTTACATTCAAAGCCCATATCTCATTGT
Source organism: Octopus bimaculoides (assembly GCF_046866305.1). Classification (NCBI taxonomy): domain Eukaryota; kingdom Metazoa; phylum Mollusca; class Cephalopoda; order Octopoda; family Octopodidae; genus Octopus; species Octopus bimaculoides. The sequence continues at coordinate 42,245,669 of NC_142931.1, read as the reverse complement.
CATGCAGAATAGCACTTCTAGCATCATACACTCTGCCCTTCACTCTTAGAGAAAAGATCTTTGTTGTCAACAATAGTAGCAGCTCCCAGAACTTTTTCCAATCAGTTCTTATTCCAGCAAATTTAATAAATAAAAAGCAGCAACGTAATTCAATCAAAATAATTACAGTTTGTCTTTTTGCTTTATCTGACTACCAAATTTAAAATGTGCAGTAAATTTTAGAAATTACAAATATTTCATTCAAAGTTAAGCTTACCATCGTTTTCTATTTGATAGCGTATTTGAAAGCCCACTCCACTGGTAAAGCTATCAGATTTAAAGAGAATGATAGCAGCATTGCTTCCAGTTCGAAGAGTTCTTGTTGTCACCATGCCACAGATTTTACCAAGTGAAGGAGAAGTGTGATGCTCACCATTTAGAATATCAATATAATCTTTTGTGCAGTTAGTACTATCTTCAATATCAACATGCATCATAGTTAGCTGTAATAACAAAATAAATTATTAGAGTTAAAGACAAATTATGCAGTTAATGTAATACTCAATAAGAAACATAACTAAATATATGAAAAATCCAAAAATTCAAAATTTCTTGAATATTCCTGAAGAAGGGGATTTACCATTCAGATACTGCTTCTTCAGCCAATAACTATGATTCAAATTGAATCATTATTATAATTTTTGTGAAATGTGTTCGGCAGTAATATGGCTTCCACTTTGCTTCACAAGTTCCCATTCTTTCTCTCCCTCTGTATGTATGTCATTATTCAGTTCTATTTCAAGATTTCTTGCCAATAGAAAGGAAGGCTCCTTCATTGGAATTTCAACATCAACAAGGTTATGTATGTATGTGTGAGTGTGTGTGTTATTTCTTTACTACCCACAAGGGGCTACACACAGAGGGGACAAACAAGGACAGACAAACGGATTAAGTCAATTATATCGACCCCAGTGCATAACTAGTACTTATTTAATCGACCCCGAAAGGATGAAAGGCAAAATCGACCTCAGCGGAATTTGAACTCAGAACGTAGCGGCAGACAAAATACCGCTAAGCATTTCGCCCGGTGTGCTAACGTTTTTCCCAGCTCGCAGTGTGTGCGTGCGTGAGTGCATGCGTGCATGCATGCATGTATGTATATGCACAGATTTGTATGTTTTGTTTTATGCATGTATTCTCATGCATATACTTGCATATCTAGACATGCTCATATATACTTACTGATAAGCTTCTGGAAAGTTTTACAGATTTTTACAGTTACAGAGATGGCATGGATTTGTAGTCTTTGAATCAGACTCCTTTCTGGTTTTGAGAAGCCTAATTTCTCTAAGTTGGTATTTAGGCAGTGTGTTACATATTCCTGTGCCCCAATAATTACAGGTATAAACCTGAAGCTGTAATCTGAATAGAGTAGCTGTAGATTCCTCAATAGTTCAGCGTAGATATTTTCTTTTCTGCTGATCTTTAGTTTTATGCTAACGCCAGTTGGGCAGCTGATTTCCACAACTGTACAGTTTCTCTTCTCCATCACAAATCACTATATCAGGTCTATTACATTTTATTGATGTTTTCACTGGAAGATTCCACTGGTACTCGAAAGGGTTAAAGATATTTATTTAATTTAGTAAGATACAACTACTGAAAATAGATTTCTTATTTTTAAAAAGAGTTAGATTTCTAATTTAAATGGTTTTAACAATCATGTTTTTAAATGGTTTTAACAATCTTTTCACTGATTTTCAAAGACATCATTAAATGAATTATTATAAATCCCAAACTGCAAAATGATGAGATTTCTATTTTACAACTTACTTTATTTCTAAGTTTTAAAATCATATTATTATCAAATATACCTGCAGTTTTTATCATCATTTCAACAACTAATTTTACTATTACAAAGTTCCTGACAAATATAAAAATAACCATTGATATATTTTTGTCAGTCTTACCTTTTGATTCAGACCATAATTTGCTTTTGTATGATGCATTTACCACAATATGTTGCTTATTAAGCAACAGCAGTAAGGTGAATATCATCTAACTCTAACAAATTTCCTGTTAAGAAAGATAAAGCTTAACCACTGTGCTTTCATATTTTGGTTGTAATTCTCAAATCAATATAAATCAAAGTATCTCCTGCCTCCAACTCTTAGCAATATCATATTAAAAGCTATATTCATAATTTGATGGATAGTTTACTTACATTAATTTTCAGCCCTTCATCACCAATAATTTTCCACATACAGCTAATATTTGCTGGATAGGAGCTAGGATAATTAGGACTTGAAATCATACCTATTCCATTAGTTAATATGCCGCCACATTCTGAAATACAAAAAGATCATAGTTTCATAATACCTATTTTATAGGAATACAAATTCATATTTATATATATTTACTATTAAACGTTTAACATTTAATTTTCCATTCTACATGGTGTCCACAAAGTCTGGGTACATGGGGATTACCACATACTTTAAGAAATTATTATTCCTTATATTTAATTGTTTATGTTATGATTTTATTTACTCCATGTACCCACATGGGGATTAACACATACTTTAAGAAATTATTATTTCTTATATTTAATTGTTTATGTTATCATTTTATTTACTCCATGTACCCAGACCTTGTGGACACCCTGTAGAATGGGTTAGATGATTTTGAATATTTGAATAATTTGTTTCTATCAGTGGATATGACTCAAACTTTTGAAACAAATTAATATTAATTTCTGAGATAATAGATGTGAATGAGGCAATGATTAGTAGAGATCTTCAAAAAGCAAAAGAGAAAACTCTTGTTCAACCAAATTTGTGAGTCAGTCCTAATTTCCAGTTAATACTAGGTCAGTTAACACATTAATGCTCATATTGCTGGCTTACTCATCCCAGTTTTATAAATCTTCAGATGTTTTGTCTATAAACCTTGAAAAAGAAAACCAAGTGTCATAAATAAGCTCACATAAAATGCATTCTGATTTGTTTTTGTTTCTCAGTTATAAACATTTTACCTCATATATGTTCTTTAAAATAAATACTCTACAGTATAATTCCCTCTAAATCAATAAAACAATCCACCTCTCAGTTTATCATCATTACTGGATCTTTAGGTACCTTTAAGTATAGTTCACTTTTTGCAAATATTTAGACTAGAACTTGGGACTGAGGCTATTGTTTTTCTCTTTTCCTAGTTTTCAATTACATTAAAACGGTTTCTGTATACTGTCCTTCCTCTTCACTCAATACTATTTAAAAACAAATTATAAAAATCTATATCTCAGTAAATTAATCCACTTGATAAAGCTGTTTAAGTTTTTTTTTTTCACCTTGCTAACATAAGCTAGGTGGTTCCTCAGTAAATTAAACAATTGTTTCAGTAAGTGACTTTAGGGAGAGAGAGAGAGAGAGACAGAGAGAGAGACAGAGAGAGAGCGGCATAGTGCATGAGGAGAGATAAATTGGTGATCAAGTGAGGGTACAAGATGACCAATATAAAGTGGTTGTAAAGAACAATATAAATGGATGAAGAATGGCTACAAGAAAAATAGTTCTGGATAGCAAGAATGAAAAGTGGTGTCAGAAGAAGGGGAAAAACTGTAGTGTGAGAGATAGTGGGGGGGGGGGGGCAGCAATATGAAGAAGAGATCGATTGAGTGAGGTGCCTACTTGTGCACACAAACATACACATATGTTGTAATAATTAAATCAAACCAAATAATATTCTGAAAGCTCTTCATAAGAACCTTTCAAAACTGCATAGTATATAATAGGAATTACACCCCTTATACAAGATCTTCCTCAAGTGCTTTCAAAAGTTAGTTTTACTGCAACAGGTGGGTCTTCATGAGAGCTACATATTGCCAGCCATCCCAGAATCTTGCTCTTTCTTCTGTAAGGCTCAGGATCTTGAGGTTAGCCTTCACCATTTTGCACCATATCTTCCTGGGTCTCCCTCAACCACAGGTTCCAACCACATTTAATGATTAGCACTTCTTCACACAGCTCTCCTTATCCATAAGCATCACGTTGATACCAGCACAATCTTCCTTCTTGCATGGTATATCCATTTCCTCTTATGCCCAGTTTTCCTCGCAGCAAATTTATACTATATTGTCCATGCACACTTACATTTCACATTCAACAGAGCATGCTCACTCCATTTCTTTCCAGTCTTTTCATGTTCTCTACATTCAAAGTCCATGTCTCACTACCATGCAGTATGGCAGTTCTAACTCAAGCATTATACAATCTGTCTTTCACTCAATAGGAAAAAGACTTTGTTGCCAGCAGCAGTAGTTGCTTTCTGAACATTCTCCAACTCATTCTTACTTTGGTTACTATACTTTCAAAAACAACACTTCTTTTGCTGATGACATCTAGGTAGAAAAAAAGCTATCGGCTACTTCTAGTGAGACATCCAGACATTCATGGGGGTTTATTTCCAGTGTGTTCATAGAAAATACTGCTCTAAGTCATCTATTACACATGAAGTTTATGTTCTCTGATAGTCTGCCTATGATTCTGTTACATCTGTTGTGTGTCCATAGTGTACATTACATACAGCAGATGGAGTTTATACTTACCCATTTTCTACATATTGAACAAGGCCATTTCCCAGAAGGTTTCAGGGTACTGTCTTACTTACTAAAACCACTGTCTTTTCTAAGTTTACCTTAAGACATTTTTATTCTAGGTTTAGCTTCCATGCCTGAAATTTCCTCTCTAATTCCTCTATAAATTCAGCTATGAGAACTAGATCATCAGCATATTGGAGTTCCCATGGACAGCCAGTTTTAAACTCCTCAGTGAAGACCAGTTGGACTATGATCAATAAGAGGGAACTGAGTACAGGACCTTCATGGACTCTAATCTTCATGCTAAATTTTTCACTGAAGTTGTTGTTGACTGACTTTACTTATTGTGGCTTAGTACATGGCTTGTACAGCTCTCACAAGCCATTCATCAATGCCTAGTTTCCTCCAAGACAACTATGTTACAGTATTTGTTACCCTGTCAAATGCCTTCTCCAGAACAACAAAGACCAGGAATAAAGGTATACTCTTAGCCAAGTAATTCTCCTGCAGTTGCTTCACTAGGAAGATTACACCAATGGTATCTCTTCCAGCATAAAATGAAACTACATCACATCTAGATCTATCATGTCAAGAATCAATTGTGCTATGACACTCTGTGATTGATAAAAAGTGAGACGGCTGAAACAATAAATCATTAAAGTACCTTAGAGTGTTTTTATTATTGTCCGACTTTGTTTTGAATTCAGAGGCTCTCTAAGGCTAATATGATTGACATGGGGCTAAAGTCAATTGTGAACATTTACAATGGCATTTGCAGGAAAAACATGATTGTATTACAGAGGGTCGATGGCATAAGACTGATTCATTTTAATGGTTGGTGCATGATCAGAGGTGAGTGGTGAAAGGAGATGACTGTTGGCATGTAGCTAGCTACTAAGAAAAATAGAGGCCATTGTAGTGATAAAATAAGATAGGCAAAAAGTGGAACCAGTTGATAGGTGAGTATTTGCCAATTTTGTGATTAGAAAAAAAAGTTAAAATTGAAAATGCAAAGAAGTGTTAATACAGAAAAGCTTTGTAATCAATACAATAAAAAAAAAATACCTTTTATTGTGTAGTTGAAAGACAGTCTATCGTTGGAGTTCAAATTCTGAGTGACATATTGTAGAAATAAGGAATGACTTGAAGATACAATCACTTTATTTGTGTTATTTAAACAAAATTTTCCAATCAGATCACCTGTTTTATCATTTCCTGAAATTATAAATATAGATTTTTTTTAGTAGATGTTCTGTCTTTCCATGCGTTAATTTATACTGTTTAGCATAGATAAGCATGTCTATATATTTTAATGTGTGGGTGTGCATAAAAGTAATATATATAAATATGCATATGCACAAGCACATGCATATGCACTTGTTACAAATGAAAAGAAAGTGCACTCAGCATATATCTTTGAGATTACATATTTGTTTCAAAAGTTTGACTCCTGTTTCCATTTCAAAAATTTCTGCATGTGCAAAAGCACAACTAATCATTCACATGTGAATGATAAAAGATGAAAGAGTAGGGTTTCTAAATAACAATGAGTGTCATTGGATAAAAAAGGTTTGTTCTAATAAAAACAAAAATTGCTATTCCATTCATCAAAGTTATCAATTTCACTATGTAACCTAAAACTAGCCTTACTTATCCAATGACAATCACCCTTATTTAGACACAGTGACTACCTTGTCACCCAGTATTAAAGCATCCAAATGATCAGACATGTTAATTGTGTATTTTAAGATTTGAGTCAGTTTGTTAATATAGATATTTAATATTCACAACATGAAGAGTACTTTCTTTTGTTTGTACACCTATCTGTATAACTGTTCCAAATCTTGCTGAACTCTATCTATGGATGAAGAACAGCCAAAAGTAGAAGGACAACTACTATATTCACTGCAACACATGAAGATATCATCGAGGAAGTCCTATTAAGAAGGTGGAAAAGATGATCGAGCAAATGAGCTGAAAGGCACAATTCTTTGAGAATACAGCTACTAACACACTTGCAGATGAAGCTGATTTCAAACCATGTAAGTACCTGACTCAAATAAAGGACCTTGAGAACTTTCAAGTCAACTTACTTTATTAGTCTGATTAAAAAGACAAACTTATTTCTGCTTGAAATCTTTCTAACTACTTCAAATAAAAATTATATGACACCTTTCAAACATTCTTGCTTATAAAAGAAAGAACATATAGAAACAAGGACCACTATCCAATAAGCTCGTATCTTCACATCACAAATATATACAACAAAAATAATACTGAAACATACAATGGCACATACATGCCAACTTGCCGAGGCAATTATGAAAGGCTATCAAAACCAAATGCCTGAGAAAACTGATGAAAGTGATCTTGTTTCATTAGGACAATGCTTCCACACACAAGTCCTTGCTTTTAATGGCCGTTGTGTATGACTGTGGCTTTGAAGTGGTTGATCACCCTCCTTATTCACCTGATTTGGCCCCATCTGACTATAATCTGTTCTCCAACATGAAAAAAACACTTCAGCCTTGAGCCTGAAGTCACTAACAACTAACCTGTATTGAGGGGTGCATTCTTCACCTGAGAAAGTTATTGCATTTATAAGTGCTGTGATGAGAGTTACAACACCTTGCGAGAGATAGACTGGTCCAAGTAAACTATAAATAGTAATGATCCAAGTGAGTTCAGAGTTCGGAGTCAAGTGAAGTTCGTGTTAGTTCGCAGTGAAGTCAGAAGGTGTCCATTGGTTAATTCACAAGGAATATTGATTGTTGGTTCATAAAGAGATTTGTTAGTTCGTTACATTGTTTTTACTTTTGTCTGGTTATCTTATTCATTGTATGTAACAAACTACATTACAATGTCTGGTGACAAGGGTTTCGAAGCTCATGTAGGTTATTTAACAATTTGTTTGTAATATAACTTGTTAAATAATAGAAGACCTATTAGCTTCCATAGTTCACTTAAGTTTCATATAAATTTCAACTTGAATTTAATTTACTGTCACTTATTTGCTTCACTCTTGCTGTGTCTACCACACTCTACCATGGAAAGAGAGTGTGGTATAAACCATTGTTTATAAAAAGATAAAATAGTGCTGATAATTAACTGGCAAATACACTTACCACACTTCAGCAGTGAGCAAGCTAGCTACACTTTATTTATATTCTGGTACTGTCATTGCTAGTGGGATGATGTCAAAGAGGGAAGGGGTGGAAGAGAGTATTCCATACAAGTTTCCGTATAGGAAAGGTACCAAGAGAAAAAATTCCAGTATATGTGGTGGGGTGGGGTGAGAGGGTGCACCACAAACAACCAAGCAGCATGGCTACTAAGTTCCAGAAACAGGATAATGAGGAAGGTCGAACATGCTATGAAAGAAATTGCTAAAAATCAAACTGCTATAATAAAAATGAAACAGACAAGCAAATAAATAGCAAGATAGAGTATCTATATTTATGACAGTATAGAAAAGAGCTAGCCCAGCACATTTTACTAGAAAGAATCAATTTAAATAAATAGCATTTAACATTAACTTTAGACACAAGATGATACGATATGGTTAAATATCTCCCAAGCCTGAATGGACTCACAGAGCTGATGTTTAGCTCTAGATTTATGGCTTCAAGGGTTGAGAGATAAATTTCCTCCTGGATAGGATTCTATCCAAGAGATAGGATAAATTTCCTCCTGCAAAGGATACAAGTAACAGCACTAGTGATCTAATACTTAAACTTAGATAGGTTTCGGCCGCATTGGCCCAGGCCATAGCTAACTTAATAGCACCACCTGGAAACAACATTTAGTAATGTATTTTTGTATAATTACTTTTAGGCACCATTGCCCATTTGATTAAAGAGTTGTTGTTTGCAGCAGTATATCCGGGTGTAGGTGGTTTGTCTGGAATTTGTTGGAGATATTCATCCAGGAAGTTTTTGAAGGTTATGAAATCTTTTTCCTCCTTTATATGTTTTGGAATGATGTTAAAAAGAGTAGGTCAAGTTGAGGAGAAGTAGTTCTGTCTTAGTGTTGTGATGTACTGAGAGAAAAGTTTTCTGTAGAGGATGCATGGCATGGGGACCAAGCTTTGGGTGGACTTTGAAAGTGATACCGATATCATTTGGGCAATACTGTCAGAACAATTTCCACATCATACAAGTAATATAACGCTCTTGGCGGCACTGGAGAGAATACAGTTTGAGATTCGTGAGTCGATCCCAGTAATTAAGACCAGACATGCCATCAATTTTTTTTTTGTAATTGATCTCTGAGGTGCTTCAAGCTTTTTAATATTCTGCCTCATGTAGGGAGACCACAGCGGACAACAGTATTCAAGGTGAGGACAAGTGAAGGTAGAAGAAAGAAGGATAATGGTTGGAGCATCTCTAGACTGAAGTCCTGGGGATCCAGGAGCACGCCCTGCGGTCCATGTTGACTTTCTTGTTTATGTGGACACTCCAACTTAAGTTATCGTCGACAGTCACACTGAGGTCCCTAGTGGTGTTTGATGCTGTGAGGTGTTCGCCTGAAGGAAGAATATATGGTTGTTTAAGTGCAGCCTCTTTGCCAAAGTGGATTAACTCAAACTTATTCTTACATGTTATGTTTCTGTGCCCATTGGATAACAGCAATTAGGTCCAATTGAAGATTTGTCTGGTCTCCCATCCTGTCAACAACCTTTAAAAGCTTACAGTCATCTGCAAAAATTTTTATATTACTGTATCTAAATACAGTAATATAAAAATGACATCATATATAGACTTGCTAGAATCAAGGGAATACCATCTCCAAAACTGTTTGAAAAATGATGTCATTTATTTAGATAAGGAACAAAAGTGGGTCTAACACAGTGCCTTGTGGGACACCACTGTGCTTTTACTGTGCTTGATCGAACACCATTGATCATCACATGTTGCATTCTGTTCAAGAGAAAGGATTTAAACCACTTTAGAAGCTTCCCTTGCACTCCAATGTTGGAGAATTTGTTTAACAAAATGCTGTGGTCAACCTTGTCAAAGGCCTTGCTGGAGTCAAGATATATGACATCTGCATTGGATCCCTCACCTAAGGCCTTTAGGATATTGTTGAAATGATGCAGGAGCAGTCTAAGGCAGTCCTTGCCATTGCAGAAACCATGCTGGTTGGGAACCAACAGGTTGTTGCTTTCGCACCATTCTCTCAAATAATTTGATAAGATGAGAAGTAAGGGAGATAGGTCAGTAATTCACTGCCTGGGACTTGCTGCCCTTTTTGAAGACTGGAACGATTGACTGAGAAGGGAAACTATCAGGACTATAGCCAGAATCTAGCAATTTCCTCCAGAGAACGGCTACAGAGAATGCGAGGTGGTGATGGCATTCCTTCAGTAGTTTAGCAGGGAATCTGCCAGGAGCTGCAGCTGAGTTGTTTGTAATTTTTCTTATAGCTGCTATGATATCTGGGACACCAAATGATATATCACACAGGGTGTGCTCAGTGTTTGATTCGTCAATGCTGTTCAGATTAATCATATCTGGATTGCTAAAAGTAGAGCAGTATTGCTTCTGCAGAATCTCAAGCATGAACTCTGTACCATTTTGCAGTGTGTTGTTTTCATCAATGAGAGGTCCAATATGCAACCTAATGCTTTTTAGCGAATGAGAAGAACACTTTCGGGTTGGCTTTTATTTTATCAATGGCCCATTTCTCTTCTGCTTTTCTTTGATAGTCAATAACATTTTTCAGTTTTGGAGATGGTATTTCCTTGATTCTAGCAAGTCTATATCCACCATGTGGAAGTGTTGCAGCTGGCAATATTTTAGTTGATTTTTTTATTCGTTCTCTTTATCTTTCATATGAGTGATTTTCTGAGAGGTGTTAGTCCGTATTTTGTCTTGTTCATGGACTGTAATGGGGTGTTGTGTAGACATATGTTTGTGACAATGTCCATAAATAGCTGCCATGATGAATCAATGCTTCTTGGAGTGAAGGAGTCTGTGAAAGACCAATCAATGAGTGAGAGCTCATGGTTGATTGCAAACCAGTTAGCATTGTGAAGATCCATGAGATTGAAGGGGTGTGAGGGATTGAGATCGCTCGGATACACAATTGGCTGCCAGAATCTTAGGCAACAGAGAACCATATTGTGGTCGGAAAGAAGAGTTTTTTCCACTGTAATATCGTGGATATTGTTTGTGTGGTTGCTTAGCATTAAGTCCAGAATGTTTTTGTTGAATCTCGTTGGCACGCGCATGAGTTGGGACAGGAAAAATTCATCCATGAGTTGAAATAGTGATTCCACTGCGGCTTTGTCTGAAGTGGAAATGCACACACCAGTTTTCAGGGTATGAGTAGACCAGTTAACACGGGAAATCGAAGTCATCCATCATTAAAATATTATCAAGATGACATTGTTGAATGAAAGACTTGATATTCGTGAGGCAGTCCTTGAAGCACAATAGTGGTGCATGAGGTGGCCTGTAGAGCCCAATTATTGCTAAATCATTCATTTTGTTGTATACAGATACTGATTCACAATAGCCAGTGGAAATTGAGACATTTGTTTCTGCAGTAAATGAGTCATGTCGGAAAATGGCAACCCCTCCCTTTCTTCTACTGATGCGGTTTGCTCAGATTGTGGTGAAATTCCTTACTTTTACTTTAGCTTCCAAGTGGAAGTTGTCAAGGTGGGTTTCAGTAAGGATGAAGAAAGGAATGTGATGAGTATGGTCGGTAACTAGTCCTCAATGAATTGGATCTTCCATCTTTTTGCATGGAAGGGTGTGCAGATGCCTTGTACATTGAGTAAGAATGTTGAGACTGCGGTAGTGACCTGGTTAAACTATTTTAGAGGCCTCAGTAGAGATTTATGGATTAATGATAGTGAGGAGGATAGGTTTTGCACTGAGGTAGCAGCAGAGGTTGGTTCTGTGTGACAGCCAAGATACTCTTCTGGATCTCTTTGGTTAGGTTCCGCATGGATAGAAGAAAAGAATTAACCTGGTTAAGGAGAACTTCATGGCTGGAGTTGTGTTTACATTCACAGTTATGTTGGTTGCTTCTACTGCTTTAAATGGATGTTCTCCAGTTTCCTGAGCTGTTGAGGAAATTCGTACCATTAGTTTTGTTTTTGTTTTTACTTTTGTGTGTGTTCACATTGGGAGTGTGTTTGTAACCTAGATTGGTGATGGCTGGGAGTATTGTTTTTCATGGTACGTCAAGTCCCAGGGAGATGGGTAAAATTACAATCTTGCTGTAAACATACTCTCTCACACTGGGAGTAACGGCAGATTTTAGGGTTACGATTTCTTGATTTTGGTGGTGTTGCAGTAGTAGAAAGGAAATTGTGGGGATAGTTTCTATTGCTTGAGCATCTTGTTCCTGGAAGATGAGTGAAATTACAGTCACGATTTGTACACAGCCTTTCGTGTAGGGAGTGACGGGAGTGACTGCATATTTTTGGATTGTCATTTGAACTTGTGATTGTTGTAGAAGGGAGTGGATTACAAATAGTTTGAGATTTAGAATTGTTTGACTGTAATGGTAATAGAGTAGTGGGGACTGGAGAGGGGGAAAAGAGCAGTGGTTGATTTTGTACACTGGCCGAGATAGTATTAGTAGTAATGGTGCTTGAGTTTGTTAGTGGAGCTGTGGTGGCGGCATAGGGAGGAAGTAGGAGTGGTTGGGATTAGCCACTGGCAGAGGTAGAATGGAATGTTTGACTTTGGCCACTAAAAGTAGTAGCAGTAGGAGGGGGAGAAGGAGAAGATGAAGAAGGGGGGGGAAGGGGGGAGAGTAGCAGTAGAAGATGGAAATAGTGATGATGATGGTAGTGAGTCTATTGTGGTAAGGTAGCCATGATCCTTTTTTTGTTCTTTTAGCTGCTGATGTGATTGTTGTAGTTGTTGCTCATCATGGGCTGTGGTGGATAAAAAAATTCAAGCTAGTTTATCCATGTGGTTACTCATGGTGAGATATGAAGTAGAGATATGCTTCAGTTTATTCCCTATTTGTCCCTCATTTCGGTTATTGAAGAGATGAGCAACTCTTTTAGCAATGAGATTGAAGTCTGAAGCATATATATTATCAGTTTGAAAGAGAATGAACCAGGAGTTAATGAGAGTATCCACTTCAATATCTGACCAGTTGCGATTTTTAAAGACGCATTATGTTGGCATTTTTTTTTTTTTTTTGTTACTGCTGATGTTGATATTGTTGTTAACTACTTATGATTGATTTTCAGTGTCTTCGGTTCATTGTTGGTCACTTAACAAAGTTGTTTGTGCAACAAAAAATATAGATAATAACAGTAAATATAGGTAATAAGTATAGATAATAATACCAAATAAGGATAGAAATAAACAAAATATTCAAAATATTAACTTCTGTGATGTACTGAATGGTAGTAAACAATGATACTCGTATATGTTATAATGTTGAGATAATGTGAAATAGTGTGTGTGTTTGTTAATAGGAATACTGTGTACTTACGAATAATTATTATTACTGTTATCATATTATATCTTTCGTAATATGTGCTCACAGTACAAAGATGTAGTTTTCACTAGAATTAATGCTTTGTTGTTTTTGAGAAGGAAGAATTTTCATTTGAGTTTTCAGTTGAAAATTGGAGAGTTGGGTTCATATGTATTCTGTTACAATAGCTACTCACTGGTCAGAGCGAGCTAAAACACACCTTCGGTTTGGCTGCCTATACACAATATACTGCTTAAAGAACTGAAGCAACATAGGAAAATGTCATCATTTTCAGAAACACAACGAAATACCTGCAGCAGATTTCAACACATGATCCATCAATAGATAAATTCATACCTTATTCATTTGGCTATTTCATATCTGTATATATTACATAAGGCTTTTGGAAAAATGCAAAGCAAAAGAGTGAAACTAAAAGTTTTACACAAGCTACAAGAAGAAATTTTTGTTTTACCTTCTATAACATTAAAATAATTTTCATTGCAATGTTGATTATTACTCATTTCAATGTTAATCATGATTGTCATATTATCTCTTGGAGTAGGTTGCAGTAACCAAGTGCAGACAACTACTTGTGCACTATTATATGGATCAGATTCCGGAGAAATGACAGAGCCAGAATCACTTGTCAGTAAACCACCACATACTATTTAAAAAATAATAAACATTCAATTAAAACATGATTTTATAAGCAAAGAAATGTGATGAAAGCCACCACAATGCTGGAGAAAGAGTAAAATAAATGTATTCAATATTTTAAAAACACAAATTGTCAACCAAATAGAGGTTCTAGGTTATGAAGTTTATCAAATGATTTGACTATTACAACTTGCCCCTTTGTTTCTGTGAATGCCATAATGGACTTGGTATTATTTATGAATGATATTAGATTTAAAAAATTTTAATTTTATAATTAAATTTGATTTTATGATTAAATAATATTTAATTTTCACAGCATTGTGAATACTTTCAGCACTCTTCCATATTAATGTCTGAACAACAATATTTTAATCTTCTAGCATTCAGATTACTCTGTCAAATATGACACATTCATTTACATCGTTTTGAATTAATCATGCCTTATCTTATCCCATAGCTATGAGATTTCAATGATGTGATTGTTTATTTTTAGAATGACATTGTAGGGTAGGTGTGTGAGACTGGATCTGGTCAAGCAGTATATAGGAAGAGGTTATGCTAATGACTAGTGCAACAGTATCATCATCAACTGCTACAAAAAGAAATGAGATGCAAAGATTCTCTTCTTGAGTTGTCTGGATAGGTTGAGTCACCAGATATTCTTCATAACATTGAGTAATTTCCGAGCAAAACTTCTATAGACCATGAAGCTACTGTTTAAATCTGCCATGAATGATCTGAGATCCTTGAAGTATGAGACTTGCATAAAGGTGCACCTTCTACTGTTTTTGGTAACTTTTTGTTAACATTATTGTAGATCATTTTTCTTCAGAAAAGTTCTGTATCATTCTTTTCATATAAATATGAACCATGAACAAAAGATGATATAAAAAAAACAAGTTTATAGAAATAAACTTAAAGGGGCTAGAGAGTATATTACCAATGTTACAATTTATCTTAACCTTCATAATGTAACTGGACATATCATCATTGTTTAATGTCCACTTTCCATACTGGCATGGGTTGGACAGTTTGACTGAGGACTGGCAAGCCAGGAGGCTGCACCAGGCTCCAATCTGATCCAGCAAGGTTTCTACAGCTGGATGCCTTTCCTAATGCCAACTACTCTGACAGTGTAGTGGGTGCTTTTTACATGCCACCAGCACGGGGGGCCAGTCAGGTGGCACTGGCATCAACCTTGCTCGAATGGTGCTCTTTATGTGCTACCAGCATGGGAGCCAGTCAAGCAGCACTAGCAACAACCATTCACAAATGGTGCTTTTTATGTGCCACCAGCACAGAACCAGTCAGGTGGCACTGGCATGAGAAAATACAAATTAGAAGAAAATATAATTATATATTGTACTACATATAATATGTAACTAAATTCTCTTACAATATTACACCAAAAGCCATAACAAAATTTTAATCAATGTGGTTATTTCACACTTGCACATAAATGCAAATAGAGTATTATACTTACATCTGCTTTCCAGAGTTGTATAATATGCTTTAAATTTTGAAGAAAATTGTCTACGTGTTGTAAACATTATTTTCATTGTATTTTGAGATGATTTAATCTCTTGAACTCTCTCATTGCAGAATGTCATCATAGGAAATTCAAAAGATAAGGTTTGGTAAACCTGGAAGAAAATATTTGAAGATTTTATATTATAATTTCATAATTTCCCCCAAAGTAGATGCAAAACAAGATCAAGTCAAGGTATATAAACCAGAAACACTATGATGTTTGGATTTCATCCATATCTTACTTATGTGTCAACAGGTATTATGGTACTAATGCTCTCGTCATGAAATTTTCAGAAAATTACACAAGTTTCAAATGTTTTTCTAATCTAACAAACATCAATATCTGATGAAAAACATCCATTTTTTGAATGCCTAAAAATATGAAGAAGATTTTGTATTTGGTTTGCAAGATTCTTTATGTGAATTTGTATGTTTTTAATATTGACGTAATGATCCTCCATAGACACATCAAAATAAAGAGGATTAAAAATCAAGAAATGCTTCATAGTATCCTCCATTTCTATACATGATTCCTAAAAAATCTAGCTGCATGATGTTTTGCAAAGAAAGATGAGTAAGTCTTCTTGCAATATATGAAAAGGCAAAGTTCATACCAAAGGACTAAGTCCATATGAAGAAGTGGAAATGTCTTTATTGACTCAGCACTGAGTTTGGTCTAACCAGAGACACCAAAGTGTGGAATCCCTTTTTGTGATTTCAGAAAGTCCACCAGCTGGTAGGCCAATTATTTACTTCCTTTCATTGTTTAAATGATTTGAAAAAAGAACACAGTGTGCAAGATGACATAAAAAGGAAAAATTTAATATAGAGAACAACGACAATAATGTTCATAGTTTTTAACCCTCCTAGGTCACACAATGTTAAAATAGTTGATTTTTAATTTGAATTATTATAAGTTAATAAGAAGACTGATAAAGATATTTTATTTTTATGGAGCACTTGATTATTTTGAATTAGCCTAAGGCCTTAGCAAAAATTAATCATCAGTACTTTGAAGTCATCATTAACATAGCTGTACATGGTCTTTTCCTATTGCTAGAATATCGAGTGCAATGAATAGTGCAATGAATAGTGATCTCTCAGCATCATTACTACATTCAATTCAAAAGGAACTATTTCCTCTCAATCAGTGATTCCCAAAGTGGGTGGTATTGTCCCCACCTCCACCCCCACTTGGTGGGGGGGGGGGGAGTCGAAAGTTCCAAGGGGGTGTTGAAGAAAAGCAGGGTGATAATGGGGTAGCGATTCATGTAAACAAATTGGGGCTATAATGGGGTAGTGATTCATGTAAAAACAAAATAATGGCTTTGTTAGGTTAAGTTTTATTTGTGAAATACAGTTGCTTTGAATTTGCTTCAGAAAGAGGTCTATGTTTGTGATGGTTGGTTGGTTGGGGTGGGGCTGCTAGGAATGTGACCTGGGTGTCAAGGGGGCAGCAGCTCTAAAAGTTTGGGAACCACTGCTCTAAATATATCTTTAGACATTTCAGTGAAGGCTGAGTATTTTGTCTGGAGATATTTTGCTTGAATTAGTTTGTAACATGATTTCTAACAGCATTAACTTATAATGCATAAGAGAGAAACCATTGTTACTTGTTCAAGTGTAACTTATTACATTACTATCTAATAAGTAAAATGCAACTCTAGTATTTAACGTGCAGTCTAGCAACAGCAAAATATTCTGCTAGTCTCAGTATACTACCTTAAGTGCTACTTTTATTTCTTAGTTGAATGATTAACAAGAAGAAAGGCATAGGTTTTGAGAGAAAGAGGTTAAAAAAGACAGTTGCTTCATCAAAGGGAAAATGTAACAATTTGCAAATTTTATAACACAAAAAGAATTGTAAAAATATATCAACATATTTACTTTCACATATGCATTCCTACAGTTATATAAATCTATATCTTGGAATTTTAGATACACTCTTCTGTCTGGATTTACTTCTATTTTCCATATGCAAGTCCATCTTGCATTCACTTTATCAGGATAACCAGGTGAGGTGATAGTTGCTTGAGACTGGGTCAAAGTGTCACCACATGCTATTAATTGTAGAACAAATTCAAATGATTTAAGCACAAATTACATAACAATGAGACATATACATGCTTACTATCATACTTCAATATTGACTTAGATTTTGTGCACCAGTCTTCAAGTAGATTCTGTAAGAAACAGAGCTAAAACTTTATATTCAGTTCTAATTGTTTCAAAAAAAAAAAGTGCATTTGAATAATTATTTTTTGAACTAAATGCAAAATTTTAAATTTGTAAGGGAAGAAAATGGAATATACTAATGTTCATGCTTTTTCCAAAGTCATAAGCAGAGTAAGTAACTACTTCAATCAAGAATCTAACCTGGGTCAAATATTTACATAACAGAAACATATAACATTCTCAATGGAACTTATTACATGCAATGTAATTTGGAATTATGTTTGAGGAATTTCTTTTTAATTCAATTTTTATTCAATAGGTGTAGCTGTGGCTTCTCAACCACATTGGTTTCAGGTTCAACCTTATTGCATGGCACTTTGAGCATGGGTTGACCAAAGTCTTGTGAATAGATTTGGGAGATGGAAACTCATTACTCATTACTTAACAACTGGTGTTGGTGTGTTTACGTCCCTGGTCTGACAAAAGATACTGACAAAATGAGAACCAGGCTTTACAAAAAAATAAGTACTGGGGGTTGATTCATTCAACTAAAATTCTTCAGGGCAGTGCCCCAGCTTGACAACAGTCTAATAACTGAAACAAATAAAAAATAAATTGTTTTACTCAACATAAAACCAATTACTGGGTGATCCCAATGCAACAATCAGACATGACTATTTGCTGAAGTCACTTCAATATATAAAGAGTTACAAGTACAAACAGTAAAGAACTACTGTAAAAACCCATGTAATTTGTGCACCTGTTTAATTTACACAGGTGATTTTCAGTATAGAATTGTGAAAAAAAGCTTCTACTTGTGTAAAATTCACACCCAAGAGTTTTCAGAATTGCTGATATGACCAGGGGGAAAATGCTTGCAACTTAGTTGTATTTAGCATAATTTCACTTACTTATGATTAGATTTTATTAAATTTTCATTAAATAAAAATAATTTCTGTTTAACAGGTATCACATTGAAAGCTATTAAATTACAAAGTATTTGTGTTGTTTATAATAAATTTTATTTTACATTTCTTGCCCACAAGAGATTATGTCCAATCTTTAGCATACTTCTATATGTCTTCTCAAATCACGATCACAGGAAAAGTTGTTGATAATTCTTATCAACAAAGACAAAGCTGATAAAAATGCACAAGTGTTGCAAAATAAGTTTAATTACCAATAAACATCAGCTTGGATGACACTTTACTCAACTGACAGAGGAAGGTGATCAAACTGATTATGTAAACTGAATTCTGATTGGTCAAAAGTGTCTTCTTGTCTCAAGCTCTGATTTTCTGCCTATTCTTGTGAGAACCTTTGATATGGAGTATTGAAATTTAATCCCTTTCACACTTATAAAATGTCAAGCAGGCTTAAAAAAATGTATCATTACCAAACTGATAGTTTGGTATCCTGCTAAAATAAACATTAAAAATCGAAAGGAGAAAATAAACAGCTTTGCAAGTTTAACTCAGTGTTTATTGAACCAGAGAGGTGCGAAATTTAAGAAATGACTTGTTGGAATATGCACGTCTATGAGGAGACATAAACAAGAATAGCAAAAATCTACTATACCAAAAGAACTGGTAATACACACATTACAAGTGTTCTATGAAGATAGCATGAGATTTATACAGAAAAAGTAAGCATTATACTGTCCAGCATAAATAAAAGTCAACTTCATTATATTTTTTCTGTAAAAACCTATTCTGACATTAAATGAGTCAACTTCCGGTATGAATGTCATATTTGTATGTCATTTTTCAACAAAAAAAAAAATTCTAAAAGAATCCTGGAAATGATCTACTCATGTAATTTACCTACCCACTAAAGTTTATTTTTGTTTCCATGAAAAAAAAGTGTGTAAATTACATGGGTTTTTATAGTACCCTGTAATCTCTCGCCATATTGTGGTTCACCTATCGTAGTTTATTATTTAAGCTTACATTGATTCCTCCATAGTGTTGTTTTGCGTTTACAATAAAATAAACAGATACAAATTATAAAAATAATAAATCGTGATAGTCGAGAAATTACTGTATTTTCTTTCTAATTCATTTATCCAGTTGTATATTTTACCAATGGTGCTACATTTTGAATTCTCTAACTCTGAGGGGTTTAATTTCTGAATTTTTAGCATGGTTTTGTGCTTGTATATAGTACTGTGATAGACAAAAATAAGGACATTTAATTTCTTAGTTTACTCATAAATATTTCTCATATGTACATATTGTACTTCAAAATCAGCATTTAGACAACATATACTTACTATGAGGATTTGCACTGTAACGAAGTGAAAAACCTTGGTCTGTTTGATCAGAGTCTGTTTTGAAAACTATGAAAATTTCATGTGCGGTTGATTGTATACTTTGAGTAGAGTTGTGTCCACAAGAGCGGAAGAGTGTCCTTTCTAAAAGAAAACAAATATGCTCATTAAAAACAAAAGTAAAATTAAAACTGAAATCATTCATCATTTTATTAACAGGAGAGGTTTTAGTCAGTCCAAATCATTTATGTAAGTGTCAAGTGTATAGTTCAAGTTGATGGCTAAATGTTTTATAAATTCCAGATCAAAACTGAGGACACTTCAAGAAAAGACATTAGCTCTCTTTCTCTCCTTCAAATACACACACGTGTGTGCGCTGTTGAAACCATAGTGATATTCATTAAGTAGCTGATGATGAGAATACATATTTGATAGGCTTGTTCACTGTGAATCTTTTAAATGTTGTGGTCTCATTTTCTTAAGCTGTCTTTCACTCCAGTAAGATTAGTCTTGTTAAAGGATTCATGATTTATGGCAGTTTTATTATATGTATTATTACATATATTTATATTGCATGATTGTCTTCATTAGTAACTTTATACTAGAATAATGCTTAAGAGTTTCTTTGATATATATATATATATATATATATATATATATATATATATATATATATATATATATATATATATAGCTATATTAAATCTCTGAGTGAGATGAAAACAGTAGTAATACAGAATTGCAACATATAATTGCCAACCAAGTGTGGTGTCCCACACAGGATACTGCTACTGACTTTTATAGCCTCAAGAAGACAACTCCTCCTGCTAACTAGCAACACACATTCTGTGTTCAATTAATATTTGCGAGGGGAGGTCATCGCTCCCATCCCTAGCCTTATGTGATACACCCAGAAACTCGAGTTTGTGTGTATCACGTAAGGCTAGACCTCCCATCAGAAATACTAATCGGATACAGAATGTGTGTTGTTAGCGAGCTGGAGGAGATGTCTTCCTGGGGCTATAAAAATCAGCAGCACTATTCCATTTGGAACACCACCCTTGGTTGGCAATTATATATATATATATATATATATATATATATATATATATATATAATAGATCAGGATTTATATCCAATATATTTTTGATCATATTGCTGTATTATAGTAACAATTCCACATTTCTCGATGTATACTTTCATGCTATATACTCTGGAATATACTTTATTATAATGCTACTAATAATACTACTTTGAATTCATATTTTACTATTATTAATGTGTACATTTATATTAAATTTATATTTTTCATTTATATCTGATTATTGATGCTGTAGACGGGGCCATTAGAGCAAAGAAACAGGCCTGGAAGAGTGGGGGTAGCAGGGAATTGTATCAGATAACCAGAAGGGAAGCCAGGAGACAGGTATATCAAGCCAAGGGAGAAGCAGAAAAGAAGTTTGTCTATGTTCAGCAACATGAGGATCAAAGACTTGAAGTGTTTCAGATTGCAAGACAGTGTATGAGAGAAAATTGTGATGTCATAGGAGAGAAATGTGTCTGCATGGATGATGGTGCACTTGCTTTTAATGATTCTGCAAAGAAAGAGGCTTGGAAATGCCATTATGAAAGACTGCTGAGCATGGAGAAGGAAATGGAGGAGTACAGTCTGCCAAATGTTGACCCAATTGAGAGACCAGTTATCTGAATGAACTGTACCCTGGTAGATAAAGCAATTAAGGATATGAAGATGAAGAAAGCCCATGGCCCATCAGGAATCATCACTGAAGTGCTTGAAATATCTAGGAGTGTGGGTTATGGTCTAGTCACCCATACTGTAAATCAGGTGGTTCAAGAAGGAATCATACCCAATGACTGGTGTAACAGCACCATAGTCAACTTCTACAAAGGCAAAGGTGATGCCTTAGATAGAAATAATTAGAGGTATCAAATTGTTGGATCAGGTAATGGAAGTTACTGAGACAGTCATAGCCCAACTAATTAGGGAGAGAGTTAGTCTAGATGAGATGCAGTTTGGTTTTGTGCCAGGGAGAAGCACCACTGATGCTATATTTCTGGTAAGGCAGCTGCAGGAGAAATACCTAGCCAAAGATAAACTTCTGTACTTGGCTTTTGTTGACTTGGAGAAAGCCTTTGACAAGGTCCCTTGACCCCTTAGCTGGTGGTCACTGTAGAAACTAGGGATAGATGAGTGGTTGGTGAGAGGTGTACAAGCCATGTACAGGGACGCTACCAGTAGGGTGAGGGTTAGTACAAGTAGGAGTTCACCAAGCAGGGGTTTAACAAGGACCAGTCCTCTTCTCCATCTTGTTCATCAGAGTCCTCCAGGCAATTACAGAGGAATTTAATTCAGGCGGACCCTGGGAGCTACTCTACACTGATGATCTTGTTTTTACAGCTGAAGCACTATGAGAACTAGAGAAGTTTCAGGTATGGAAGCAAGGTCTAGAATCAAAGGGCCTTAGAGTTACCTAGGTAACCAAGTCAGTAGCAGGGGATGGATGCTCTGAGAGTGTAGCTGCTAGAATAAGAATATCCTGGGCAAAGTTCAGAGAGCTCCTACCTCTGCTGGTGAGAAAGGGCTTCTCACTCAGAGTAAAAGGTAGACTGTATGATGCATGTGTGCGAACAGCCATGCTACATGGCAGTGAAATATGGGCAGTGACTGCTGAGGACATGCATAAGCTTGCAAGGATTGAAGCTTGTATGCTCTGCTGGATGTGTAATATCAGTATGCATACACAACAGAGTGTAAGCGCTCTGAGAGAAAATTTGGACATAAGAAGCATCAGATGTGGTGTGCAAGAGAGATGACTGCACTAGTATGGGCATATATTGCATATAGATAAGGACAGCTGTGTGAAAAAGTTTCACACCCTAGCAGTCGAGGGAACCTGTGGAAGAGGTAGACCCAGGAAGACCTGGGATGAGGTGGTGAAGTACGACCTTTGAATGTTGGGCCTCACGGAGGCGATGACAAGTGACTGAGATCTTTGGAGATATGCTGTGATTGAGAAGACCCAGCAAGCCAAGTGGCCTATACCAGTGCAGCATAACCTGCCCATTTAAGAATACCCTTCAATCATTGGGCAATAAACTGCACTTGCGAAGACCTGTTGAATCAAGTAAAGTCATTGTCGTGGCCGATGACAGTACTGCCTAATTGGCACCTGTGCCGGTGGCACGTAAAAAGCACCCTTTGTGTGTGGTCGATACCAGTACCGCCTGACTGGTCCCATGCCCATGACATGTAAAAAGCACCATTCAAGCGTGGTCGATACTAGTACCGCCTGACTGGCCCTCATGCCTGTGGCACGTAAAAAGCACCCACTACACTCTCGGAGTGATTGGCATTAGGAAGAACATCCAACTGTAGAAACTTTGCCAGATCAGATTGGAGCCTGGTGCAGCCTTCTGGCTTGCCAGCCCTCAGTCAAACCATCCAACCCATGCCAGCACAGAAAGCAGATGTTAAACGATGACGATGATGATGATGATGATGACAATGCTCATTATTATATTAGGAGATAATCTTCAAGAATTAATTGATCTAATATTCATCCTAGCTTCATAGATTACAAAATGTAATAAAAAAAATTTCTTCTAAGCATACAAAAAAATTGATGTCAATGTATGAAGCATTAATTTCACTTACCTTCTGGTATCTTTTCATATATATATAAATAATCTGCTGAACAGTTTGGAGATGTTTGCAGCTTAAAATCTTCAAAGTCCAGAGTAATATAATAACGAGGAACAAGCCTTATTGCCCACTCACAATTTACATTATTTTCGTAATTTTGAGGATAATTTTCACTCTTGATGTGGCCATGTTCAACATTAAATGTACCACCACACTTTGCTAAAACAGAGATTAGAAAGCAGTTTATAAGGGTGTTATGAAAGACTGATGAAAACATTAGCAGACTAAAATAACAAGAGAACAAATAATAGTGCATGTATTTATTAATAAGAAAATCAAGAAACATGGCTTCAACTGAAATACAGCAATGTTTAACATAGTTTCCTTTAAAATGATTATTTATTTATTTATTTAAACTCCTAATTACGTCTGATCACAGAACTGTAACCTATTTAGCTACTGGTCATTTCAGTGCTTAGCATTTTTTTTTTAAATTTGTTATACAACCAGAAAAACAGATGCTGGAAAAGTTTACCTTACCTAAAGTTGTAATACAGTACAATAAGCAAAACAAACATAACCAATTTATCACATCTCTACAAATATTTCTTTTATTTCATTTTCTTTGTTTTTCATCCCTTTTTCTGTGCTTTCAGAGATGGGATGATTTATTAAGGGAGCAATGGTTGGACACCTTCATGTATTACCCAATGTAATTATGAAATACCAAATGGAAATTTTTGTTTTTTTGTTTTAAGCAAACTGAACCAAGATAGAATTAGAGACATAACACAATGACAACAGTAAGATTGAACTTAAAACCATGTCATTAGTACACCAGCAATTTATCCTCTCATTCAAATAATTGAAATATATATTTATATGTAAATATACCATTTAAACATATAGCTATTGTTTTTTTTTTTTGTCTTTTGCTAAACTCTGCCCTGATCAAGTATGCCTATGATCAAAAGTATTCAAGATGTGATAACGCCAACTTTTGTTTCAGACAGTGTATCTAAGACTACATCAGCCAATGTGGCTTCCTGTTTTTAAGATGGTAAGGTAAGATTTAAGGGAGATTTAGCTACTAATTATGGTAAGTTGATTGGCTATATAGAAGCTCGCCAATTGGCTCAAATACAATTACTTTTCTGAAAATGTCTAATTTGCAAGTGTCAACTGCTACTTACTTTATAAGTATCAACTGGATGGCTGTTTTTTATAGACTCTCCAGCCAGTAATTTACTGATAGTTACAAATAAAATTGTTGTTGTTGTTGGCACTCCGTCGCTTACGATGTTGAGGATTCCATTTGATCCGATCAACGGAACAGCCTGCTCATGAAATTAACGTGCAAGTGGCTGAGCACTCCACAGACACGTGTACCCTTAACGTAGTTCTCGGGGATATTCAGCGTGACACAGTGTGACAAGGCTGGCGCCTTCGAAATACAGGTACAGCAGAAACAGGAAGTAAGAGTGAGAGAAAGTTGTGGTGAAAGAGTACAGCAGGGTTCGCCACCATCCCCTGCCGGAGCATCGTGGAGCTTTAGGTGTTTTCGCTCAATAAACACTCACAACGCCCGGTCTGGGAATCGAAACCGCGATCCTATGACCGCGAGTCCACTGCCCTAACCACTGGGCCATTGTGCCTCCACTTACAAATAAAATATACAGATAGCAAATATTGATAGACTAAAAGAGCAGCAAGAGCACAAAGAACAATATAAGAAAAGAAATGAATATACCTATTGAATATTTGAGCTTAAAGCCCTTTTTGGATCTATAGCGTGTACGAAATCGCACTAACATTACACTGCTTTGAGAGAAAATAGTATGTGTAATGTTTTTCTGGCCACATAATCTACTGATCCTAGGTGAACGCCTTGTGCCACCATCATAGAACTCAATAAATTCTGAGCATCCATATCTGAAAGAAAAGAATATGCAAATCTAATTTTGATAACAGATTGCTAACTTATGATCACATTAGTAATATTTGTAATAAGAACACTTGGTGGATTATCAAAAACAAAAGCTATTAAAGTTAAGAAATAAATGTCCAAATGGAATTGAAATGGGAAGAAATAAATAAAAGTGCTACTATGAGAGGTTGTTGAATGCGGAGAATATATGGAGAAAAGTGAAATACTCCAAGCAGACCTAATAGAGGTAACAACTGGTGAAGTTGACAGCTATGCAGTCATATATGCAATATGAAAGTGAGTGAGCTGAGCCAGAGGGTATAGTGATTATGGTGCTTGGTTGTTCTTAATGGCTACAAGGGCAAAGGAGACGCACTAGAGAAAGTTAACTATAGAGGCATCAAATTGATAGAACAGGTAATGAAAGCTACTGAACGAGTTATATGACAACTAGTTAGAAAGATAATTGGCTCAGATGAAATGAAGTTAATATTTGTGCTAGGAAGAAGTACTACACTTCCTGGCAAGACAACTACAGAAGTACTTAGCCAAAAGTTCACTAGTGGACCTATCATTCATTGACATGAAGAAGGCATTTTACAGGGTTCCACAGTCTTTAATCACATGAAACCAGGAATGGATGGATAGTTTTTGAGAGCCATGCAAGCCATGTACAGTGATATCATCAGCAAAGTGAGGGTTAACATATTCAGCAAGGGATTTAGCATACAAGGTTGGTATCCCTCCTGATTCAGTTCTCAGCCACGGTCTGTCTATTACAGTCTTCTAGGCAACCAAGATATTTAAAACTGACTGCTCTTGAGAACTGTATGCTGCTGACTTAGATTCCATAGCTGACTCTGTAGGTTTAGAGAAGAAATCCCAAATTTGGAAACAATAACTAGAATAAAGAAACTTCAAAGTAAATCTAACAAAGTCTAGTAAGTTTCAGTTAGCAAAAAAGAACACAGGAACCATATGTCATTGTGAAAATGCTTGAAATGAGAAACCAGAGAAGGTAAAAATTTCATAAGGTGTATTCTATGAACACACAAGAGGCACAGTGTAATCACATGCAGATTGATAGAGAAAGAAAACTTTGCATGTGACAAATGAACAGGTGTAGTTAGCTGTTAGAAACCACATTCAAGATTTCTTCAAATGCTCAGAGACTTCCCAGAAATAGTTGATAACTTGTGTACATAGATAGCCTAATCAGCAGTAGAGCTGTGTGTTCCACATGTAAGAATGGAAAAGTAAGAACGCTGGAAGTTATTATTTCTGCTGGCAACAAAGGATTTCTCTTTCTCAAATGCTTGTGTGCAAAGTGCAATGTTGCAATAGTAGTGAGACATAAGCTATGAGAAATAGGTGGAAGCTTTGTAAAGTATGATGTGCTGAATGTGTAATGTTAGTGTGCATGAGCAGTGCAGCCCAAATGAGCTGAGAGAAAACTGGATATAGAGGAATCAGATGTAGAGTATAAGAAAGAAGATTATGCTGGAACAGGTATGTGATGCATATGAAACATTTCAACTGTGTCAACTGCTCCAAGTGGACAGAACCTGAGGACAAGAGAGATGGGAAAAATTGAAGAATGAACTCAGAAGGATGGACATCATGAAGGAAATAACAATGTCTGCAAAATGATGATGGTGGTGGTTATGGAGATTGGTCTAATATTTTCACTTGAGATTCTCTTGCCATTTGCTCATAACAGTCTTTCCAATCCACCATCTGTGAAACAGCAGAAGGTGACACATTGGATCTGTTCATATTCAATCTTTGCTACTATCACCCATCTCTATAGTTATCCTTCATTCTCTCTCTTCTCTCTCTCTCTCTCTCTCTCTCTCTCTCTCTCTCTCTCTCTCTCTCTCTCTCTCTCTCTCCACCAACTCTCCTCCCTCCCTCTCTCTCTCTCTCCCCTGTCACTTTCTTTTTCTTCCATTATTTTCCCCTCTATCACTCATTATTAACATCTTTCATTCTCACTATGTCCAGTCACTCTCATTCCATTTCTTTCATTGCTCTATTATTCATTTTAACAAACACCATTTTTATTCTCTCTTAGTTTTCTCTCTCACTCTCTTCAATTACTCTTTCTATCAACTCTTTACTTTTATCACCCTAACTCTATCTGATCACTCTCTCTTCTTCCTACATAGTTCTGTAGAGAAAAACAGATGAACAAAGCTAACACAAAAGTCAACATTATCTTTGATATCATTAAAATTGATAAAATGAATGCTGGACATGATCTAAGGTTGGTCAAATCAAACTTGTCTGAAAATTAGTGTCCTTGTAGCAATATAAGAAGATGCTTCTGTCTGTCTGTGTGCTTGCATGCATATACAAGTAATATTCATTTTTTAGTAGCACTATAGTCAGTTTTCTGCACGAAAACACACACACACACACACACGCACGCACGCACGCACATGCACACACACACACAAAGACAATCATAGACATACAGAATAAGGAAAACAGAGATATTTACTTACCCATGGTAGTAACCAATGCTGATATCATCAACAAAGTCAATTTGAATTCTTTTCATAGGTGGAGCATTTATGATCCATTCACATTCGGTATAAACTGGATAGTTTTTAGGATAATTAGGGGACTGGAGGTAACCAACTCCAGAACTATCAATATACCGATGACCTCCACAATCACCATTATATGTATGTACTACTAATGTAAATAAAGGGTCGCTTGCAGCAGAAACATTTATGTAAAGGTGTCTCCCTGAGGTAACCATTTTGGCAGGAGAAGTATATCCACAATATTTTCCATCTGTAGCATTACCAAGAGCTGGGCTATTGGACAGTCTACCATTTAATAGCTGCAAAACAGATTTAATATATATATGTATGTGTGTGTGTGTGTGTGTGTGTGTGTGTGTATAAAATAACAAACTAAGGAAAGAAATTCCTTCAAAGGGGTGTGTAAAACATCCAATTCACTGGTACATCAGTTGAATACCACAGAAATGGAGGTATAATGCAAATTACAAACATCATCATCATCATCGTTTAACGTCCGCTTTCCATGCTAGCATGGGTTGGACGATTTGACTGAGGACTGGTGAACCAGGTGGCTACACCAGGCTCCAATCTGATTTGGCAGAGTTTCTACAGCTGGATGCCCTTCCTAACGCCAACCACTCCGAGAGTGTAGTGGGTAATTTTTACGTGCCACCAGCACGAAGGCCAGTCAGGCGGTACTAGCAACGGCCACACTCGAAATGGTGTCTTTTATGTGCCACCTGCACAGGAGCCAGTCCAGCAGTACTGGCAACGATCTCGCTCGAATGTCTTTACACGTGCCACCGGCACAAGTGCCAGGGCACAGGTACCATCATGATTTCGCTTTCACTTGCCTCAACAAGTCTTCGCAAGCCGAGTTTCGTGTCCAATGGGTGCCAGTCGTCGAATTTAGAGAGATTCAAGTGACAATCTAATAATTTATTTATATTATAATATAACATAATATACTATGAATAGGGTCCTCACAGGCAAAGCACATAGGTATAAACTCTTCTGGGAAGGTAACAGTGACAGAGTAGGGGGTGTAGACATATTTCTTGCAGAGAAATGTGTGGATAAGGTCATAAAGGTAGTCAGGATGTGCAATAGAGTGCTTAAACTCAGGCTAGTCTTGCAGAATAGTATAGCTACAATTATCTCTACCTATGCCCCACAAGTGGTCCTACCAAATGAACAGAAGGATCACTTTTATGATATTCTTTTGCAGGCTACCTCACAGACGAGTGACAATGATCTCATCTTTGTGGCTGGAGATTTTAATGGGTATGTTAGACAGCAACCTGGTATCTTCCATGATGTACATGGGGGCCATGGAATTGGCTCCTGAAATTATGAGGAAACTAGGTTCCTGGAATTCTGTGATGCAAATAACCTATTGATCTGCAACACCAACTTCAGGAAACCAGCCAGCAAACTGATAAACTATAAATCAGGTGACTGCTAGCCAGACTGATTTCATTCTCACCAGAGAACACTGAGTCTTTCAAAGGCAATAACAAAGGACCAAGATATCTGGTGCCTTAAAACCACCTTGGTAATGCTTGTTCATGAGATGTTTAACCCTGTCATTCTTAGACCCCGCCCCCACACACACTCCATACCCTAACACCCATAACTTCCCTATCACCTGAGAACAGAACTGGCACATACTACATCCTCCTGTTTCTCAGTTATCTTTCTTCTTCACCCCAAACCACTTCCATTATCTTCCTCCACCTACTGTCTCCACCAATCATCTCCTTTCTGCAACTTCTCACCCCATCCTCTGTACCATTCTCTATCATTAACATCTTGCTATCACCCATAATACCCTTATGTCTCCTGCTACCCTGCCTCTCGAGCCTCTCCTAGGTTTCTCTCCATCATTTGCTATAGTCATCTCTGTCCTGCCCACTCATCCAGTTCAAATCTCTGTATCACTTCACCTATTCTCACCACCCACAAAGGCCTTAGGGGGCATGACTCACCACATCTTCACCAGATCTCTCTCACTATCATTCTCTTTATTATATCTTACTCTCTAACTAACTCTTCTTTTCTTTTAACTGAGTAATTCATGTATCTACATGGATAAATATCGAACCTTTTTCTGTTGTTCTTACAGTTTTACTGCATTAAAAATTTACTTTCTTGTCTGTAAAATATGCATGTATATATCATCATCATCATCATCCTCATCATTTAATGCCTGTTTTCCATGCTGGCATAGGTTGAATGGTTCGAGAGGAGCTCTACCAGTCTCCACTATCTGTTCTGGCGTGGTTTCTACAATTGGTTGCCCTTCCTAACATCAGTCACTTTGACTTTTTATTTTTTATTTTGCAAGGTGCCAGTGCCATGTAAAAGGCACTCAGCACATTATGTAAAGTGTTTGATGTTAGGAAGGGCATCAAACTGTAGGAACCAGTACTCTATTTATTTGAGAAGGTTTTAAGGGTTATTCTAAGCAAATATGTACATCTTAACATTAATTCATTTCTTTTGTTCAAAATGTTAGATTTGGATGTGAGGATATGCAGCATTTCCTCAAAGCATAAGTTGTGCTTTAGTCCCCCACCCCTTATTCTGCAGTAGTGCACTACTTATTATAGACTATTCAATATTGTACCTAATGTTCCACTCTTTGAAACTCCAGACAAATAGACTTAAAGGAGTGGAATTTTCTCTATTTCTATATTTAAACAAAGAAGCATGATTATATAATAATGACTTAAAATTAGTTGCACAAGCACCAATATAAAAGTACATTCTCTTGTTATTGAACATTTACAAATTATTTTTTTAAACATTGATCATCTAATGGACATAAATGACAATTTTTAAAATTACATTACAGATTATTGAGAGATTTTCCATCCAATGATTTCCAACTCCTTCTAATGTCAATATTAGATGTTGAGAAAGGATTCTCCTCTATGTTAAGATATGATATATTTGAAGTACACATGTTTTTTCCAGTTCAAACTTGATACTTAAGATTCATTAAATATAAACACAAGTAGTTCCGTAATACTATAGTTCATATTATCATTACTAATATGATTATTATTATCATTATTATTACCATTCATGACTACTATTGCACTTGGAAATAGTAGATGTAAAACCAGTTATATGCTACTCAAAAGATATACTACTCAACTGCATAAAATATAACTGCTTAAACTTTCTTTTAGTTCTGTTTTTTTTTCTTTTCTGACTTGTGGACAACTGACCAATTTACATGTATATATATATATATCTTTTAAATTTGTTTACGGGAAACATTTTGAATATGCAAATAAAGCTCCTATTCCCTTATACAGGCCACAATCTAATAATGCTGACTGGTGAACCAGTTTTTTGGGGGTTGCATCAAGTTGTACCAATAAAATATAGGATAAAAATAGTAATAATAATAATAATTCTTGGATGGAATTAATAAACATTTAATGCATCGCTACATGCATTTCCACAAATCACATGTCTCTTAAGACCACAATCCGTATTCCTGGGAGGATTACAGTGTAGTCCATAGTATCCATGGGCATCATGTTGATCATTTTCATGGATTCATTTCTTCAAGAGACATAACATCCCTCTGTTAAACATTCATTAATTGTTATATCTCTTGAAGAAATGAATCCATGAAAATGATCAACACGATGCCCATGGATACTATGGACTACACTGTAATCATCCCAGGAATACGGACTGTGATCTTAAGAGACATGTGATTTGTGGAAAATTCCATCTAAGAATTATTTGTGATTATTACTATATATATACATATATATATATATGTATTGTTAAAATGAAAATGATATACATTAAGATTACTATACCTGTATGTAATTTCTAGAACAGTTTTCACTGGAAGCAAAGTAGAAACTCCCTGTGAAGCTTACTACCAATCTTTTTCGCCAATGAGTAATGAAAAGCCATTGACAGTCTTTCATACCAGAGCCATAATGAGAATAGATTGTAATTCTCTTTCTTACTCTAAATTGACCACCACATACTGAAATAAATAGAAACAGTTTCCATCAGTAATTTTTCATACTTAAGTATGCACATAAATACACACACACACACACACACACACACACACATGTAAAGGCACAAACAGAAACATGCACATATGTATGTACGATACACAAATTTTGAAAATTTCCTTTCTTATTTCAGAGAAAAGTATTGTTTTCTTTAATACAATTTATGCAGTTTAATAAAAGCAAAATAGATGTCTGCCAAGACCCAAATACTTCAAAGAGTCAGTACTTAAATCCAGATTCATTGTGTGATGATGAAATATACAGACATCCTATTTAGGAGAAAGTTATTTCAAGTAATATTCCCAAATGATTTGCTACCTATTCCCTACAACAAGCCAATAAGAAATTCTATTTGTGCCAGATCAACCTGATTATCCACTTGACAAGGTCACCTCTACATACTATTTGTTACTAGAGGATAGTATAAAAATATGCTTAGTAATTTAAGTTAATGACACATTTTCAAATATATTTTTTGTCCAATCAATGTTATGTGAAGAGGTTTTCAAAAGTAGCTTCTTATATCTTTATCTTATTATTTGATTAACTCTACAATATTCATGAGGTAAATTTTTGTTTACATCATAACCAACTGCATTGTTAATATGATATAATTTTCAAATTTTCAAAGATATCAAATATAATACATTTTCTCATATTTTATAGACAAGTGTACATAAATTACATTTCCAAATCATGTCAAAAATCATTTTGTTACATTATTTCCTCTTGAAGAGATTAATGACAAGAGAACTGTGCCACCAATGAATAATGTAAATACTTTTGTATTGTTAGATTTTTACAAAGCAGAATTTATCATTCCCATTACTTATTCTTTGTAAGCCTAGTATTTATTCTATCGGTCCCTCATGCCAAACCACTAAGTGACGGGGACGTAAACACACCAGCATGAGTTGTCAAGTGTTGTTGGGGGGGGGGGGGACAAACACATACACACAAACATATACATATATATATATATATATATATATATATATATATATATATATATATATTAAAACATAGGGTAAAAAATCATATATTAATTAATATCGATTAATTACCAGGAAGCTAGCACATTTAAAGAATCAAAGAGATTCAGAAACAATGTCTGCAATCTCAGGGGATTAAAGTATATTTTTATATATAACGTTGACCACTAACGTGGACATTCAATGTGCTAGAAATATTTTCTGCAGATATATTCCTGGAATTAGCGCGCCAAAACGAAGACTTTTGAATTTTACCATTAAGCTGTAATTAACAGAACCACATACACGTGCACCTATGACGGTGGGCAACTTTGTATAGGGTTCTGAGGATTATGGTTACATTACGGATCAGGCTGAAGAGAAACAGACAGTCAGTAAGATTGTTAATTTCGAAACCGGTCCCTGTTTCAATAATGATTTTTTTCGGTAATTTTAAATGTCTTGCCCGCTTACGCTTTGGTATTCCGCTAAATTTCGTTTTGAGAACAATTTAGGTCTTAGTAGACACAAGATGTGATCTATTTCTAGCACATTGAATGTCCACGTTAGTGGTCAACGTTATATATATATATATATATATATATATATATATATATATATATATATATATATATATATCTATATATATACGATGGACTTCTTTCAGTTTCCATCTACCAAATCCACTCACAAGGCTTTGGTCAGCCTGAGGCTATAGTAGAAGACACTTGCCCAAGGTACTAAATATTCTTAGCAATATAAAATAATTTATATAACATTAAAGATATTTATTTTCTTCTACTTATTTCTTCTGAAACTAGAAAATGACATCACAGGCCTTATAGCTTAAATAATCTCATGAATAGTTGATTTTCATTAACATGAAATTATGATACATAGTCATCTTTCTAAAGTAGCACAGATTTGATGGCACTGCAAATTTTAGGATATGTATGGGAAATTATTGCATTTTTACAAGGATGCTCTTTTCTAATTCCTAATGATACTTACTTTCAGAATGCCTTTTTGACTAATGCAAAGCAAGTGATTCAGTATGTAGGTTTCTTCTTCGCTTAACAGAACAAAAAACAGAAACTTTCTTGTTGATGTTTAAATAATGTTTTGCATATTTTAACTAGGCCTCTTGTTTGAATTAAGAAAGTTTTATTCAAAAAGCTTTGTTTCTACTGAAAAAGGCTCACTTCATAGATAATCAGCTAAATCAATGATTATAGAAATGAAAATATATATATATATATATATATATATATATATATATATATATATATATTCAACTAGAATTATCAGAACAGCATATAATCACCAGCTGATATAAGATGTTACATTCTAAAGAAACTGCCAATGATATGTGGAGGCGTGTGGCTTAGTGGTTAGGGTGTCAGCATCATGATTGTAAGATTGTGGTTTTGCTTCCTGGACCGGGCGATGCATTGTGTTCTTGAGCAAAACACTTCATTTCACGTTGCTCCAGTCCACTCAACTGGCAAAAATGAGTAACGCTGTGATGGACTGGGGACACATATGCCATTGAAACCGGGAAACCAGGCCCATGAGCCTGGCTAGGCTTTATAAAGGGCGCAAGTGGAGGTGCAATGGCCCAATGGTTAGGGCAGTGGACTCGCGGTCGGAGGATCGCAGTTTCGATTCCCAAACTAGGCTTTGGGTGTTTTTATTGAGCAAAAATACCTAAAGCTCCACGAGGCTCCAGCAGGGGAGGGGGGTGACACCTGTTGTACTCTTTCGCCTCAACTTTCTCTCGCTCTTTCTTCCTGTTTCTTGAGTAATGCTGCGATGGATTGGCATCCCATCCAGCTGGGGAACACATACACCATAGAAACCTGGAAACCAGGCCCATGAGCCTGGCTAGGCTTGAAAAGGGCAAAGTAAGTAAAAGTATGGAAATTCCTATATACATATGTAAAGTAGAGCTCTCTCTCTCTCTAAAAGATGCCAAGATCAGATAAACCTTACCGTTTTTATATTCCAGACTAAATCCGCTTCCATTGTTGCTTCTATCAGATCTAAAGCGGATGACCATCCTGTTTGAATGTGAAAATATTGGTCCTCCTACTTGACTCATTTTACAATAATAGTTGTACACTAAAAAACAAATTAATTATATATACAATTAGAAACAATTAACCAATGATACAACAATGGAGACATGAAAATTACAAAAACAAATATACTGCTACTGCCAACAGTGAAGGCACATAGCTTAGTGGTTAGAGCACCAGGCTCACAATCATGAAGTAGTGAGTTCAATTCCCAGACAGGGCTGCGTGTTGTGTTCTTCAGCAAGACACTATATTTTACATTGCTCTAGTTCACTTGGCTGTAGAAATGAGTTACAACATCATTGGTGCCAAGCTGTATCAGATTTTGCCTTTCCCTTGGATAACATTGGTGGCTTGGAGAGGGAAGGCTGCTATGCATGGGTGACTTCTGGTTTTCCATAAACAACCTTGCCTCGAATTATGCCTCAGAGAGTAACTTTCTAGGTGCAATCTCATGGTCATTCATGACCGAAGGGGGTCTTTACCCTTTTACTACTACCAACACCATACAGTTTTTGTCCCTAATTTTATATGCAAGTATGCAAATAGCATGTGGGTAAATTTTTCCAAAAAACACCAGATAAAACACAGACATACAGATACATTTCAACAAACAACTCCCTAATTCAGTGCGCTATGGTGTCCCAAAAACAAAACTTAAAAGACTATTCTGGGTAATTCTATTAAGTTAGACATGGCCTGGGCCAATAATGGTTAAAACTTAGATAAGTTATAATATATATGGTTGAATGTCACTCAGTTCAACATTAATATTGACATGCTTCAAAAACTACTATTGCTGACCATCCATCTTTCTCTCTGGTAGATCATATAATATTTTGTAAACAATTTGAATTTATGTGCTACTAGTGACCAAACCAATTTAACCTTCTCCTGACAAGATTTTTGACACTAAACAGACTGAAGTGGTTTCTTGAGTCTGGTAATAGCATTCTAGCTGAATGTTTTAGAATTGTCATTTTGAATGGGACTATTTAAAAATTTCAATATTAACAGAGAGAAACTTGTCCATAGAAACTGAGAAAATTCAAGTTTCCATTGTGTTAATGCTTAGACTCAAATATATATCATCATCATCATCATCATCGTTTAACGTCCGCCTTCCATGCTAGCATGGGTTGGACGATTTGACTGAGGACTGGTGAAACCGGATGGCAACACCAGGCTCCAATCTAATTTGGCAGAGGTTCTACAGCTGGATGCCCTTCGTAACGCCAACCACTCAGAGAGTGTAGTGGGTGCTTTTACGTGTCACCCGCGCGAAAACAGCCACGCTCGAAATGGTGTCTTTTATGTGCAAACAAAATAAACTACTTGGCCGGTATGATCCTCTGCATCATCACTAAAGGGAATCAAGATACAAATACAGCTATAAGTTTCCCCACTGAATTTGAACATAGCAAAATAATTTACAAAACATCTGTCAAGTTTTAAAGGACTGTCAATACTTAGAGTATTGATTTTTATCACCTTCTGGTGCATTAGTAGAGCTTGGTCAATTCGACTATTAAAAACTAATGTATAAGCTTCCATCTTCAACTGAACAATATCTTCTCATCTAAGCTAGCTGTACTCCACAGAAATGATATATAAATAAAATCTTACATTTTTGTTATAATAAAATAAAAACTGACAGCTCAAGAAAGCAAGTTGAATTGAGTAAAATCTAAAACATAAATTTGATCACCACTTCACAGCTGTGGAATGGACACACATTTAAAAAATTACAAAAGAATTGACTTGAGTACTTTCAGTCTCCTGACAGTGTCATTTCACAACATTTATACAAGAAATGTTTTAAGACTACTTTCTCTGTTAAAGCAAGATTAGCCTTGCGGACCTCATGATAATTCATGTGTACTCCATCATCTTTTATTTGTTTCAGTCATTAGATTGCAACTATACTGGGGCACTGACTTGAAGAATTTTTAGTCAAATGAATCAACCACAGGAGTTTTTCTTTTTTAAGCCTGGTACTCTTTTTTGCCAAGAACCTAAATTACAAAGATGCAAACACACCAGCACCAGTTGTCAAGCAGTGGATGGGGATAAACACAGATACATACATACATACATACATACACACACACATACATATATATATATATATATATATATATATATATATATATATATATATATATATTTATATATATATATATATATATATATATATATATATAAAAAGAATAAGATAAAGAGACCAATGGCATAAGTAAAATTATATTTTATGTATAAAGTTTTACAGCTGTAAGACTTTATACAAAAAATATAACTTTACTTATGCCATTGGTCTCTTTATTTTATTCTTTTTTTATATATACACACACTAATACACGACCCGTGTTTATTCCCCACTCATGTTGCAACCACGTCAGGGGCAAAACTAGTCGGTATACAGCACTTACTCAGTATTACTGTATCTTTAGGGTTTGGTTGACTCCAATACCCTTCGTAACCTTTATACATATACTAGCAGAAGTGCCCGGCGTTGCTCGGGGCTTAATTGTTTTAAATTACTGTTGATGATTCTACTCAATTATGATTACTGAGGGAAAGATTGCTATAAGTTGAAAACCAACCAATCGATTTGCAACGGGACAGAAAGCCTTGCCAAGAGCATTGCAGCACTCTGAGAAGTGGGTAACAATAGAATGTGAGGTGGCCCTGAAAAAGCTGTTTTATTATTCTCACAATTGTAACAATGTCTTAGGTAGTCATGTAACGATGTGTAAAATGTTTGTAAGTGAATACGGTATCTTCCTTTTCCATCAATGGTAGTGGACGTGCTGTTACAAAATTTCATGGTCTGTGAAAACAGAATAGATGTCCTATGGAGGAAAGATGAGGATTAATCATGGGTTAGTAAATACGGGTAAGTTTGAAAATATACAACAATAGCATCTACTCACCATATGTCAGATGGGCAAGACTGTAGTGGTGCTGAATAGATGAATCAGAACACGTGTCTCGTGAAGATGTTGTGTAAAATGACCTGTTGCTTTAGAATAGTTTGTATTTGATGTAAAATGTAATGGTGTAAAATATAATGGTGAGAGAGAGGATGTATGTATTTAGTTTTATCGACTGTTTAAGTGTTGTTATTTTATGTAAATTGTAATGGTGTGTAAGCGGTAGTTACTTCTTCGTATAAAGGTTCATAATTAGCATTTAGAACGAAATTCAAGAAACTCACAGTTTGTATGGAAAGTAAACTTACAATTCCCGCCAATTAGAATGAGGTCATTGGTAACCATAGGTACATATATATGTGTGTATTTACGTATGGTTGGTAGTGTGTCTGTTTATTCGACTCTCACTCTCCTTCGTTTCTTTGTCTTTTTTCTTGGATCATTCGTAAACGTTCATAAGAGAAAGTAGTAATTGAAACGATGTGTAAGAGGAATAGAAATAGTTAATTTTAGAGGGGCATAGCAATTTTGTATGTAGTTTTAGTATCTGTCATTACAGTATCTCTTTTACTGTCAGTATTTCTCTTTCCTTTCTTTTTTGTATTTGTTGTTGGATTGTTCGTAAAGGTTCATAAGAGAAAGTAGCAGTGAAAGGATTTGTATTAGAAAGAGGAAATTAGATTTTATTAGGGAGAAAATGTTTACTTCTGTAGTTTTATGGATTTTATTCGCTATTAGGAATTTTTTGGAGTGAAAAAATGATGCAGTGACCTAACAAATTGTATTTAGAATATTAATTGCAATTGTTTAATCGAAGAAATTTGGAATTGTGTAAATGTATGAATTTTAAACATACACACACACACACACACAGAAAATCTGCCTTTTATAGTATATATATATATATATATATATATATATATTTACATACACACACACAACTGGCTTCTTTCAGTTTAAAAATTCACTTACAGGGCTTTAGTCATCCCAAAGCTATAGTAGAAGACATGCCCAAGGTGCCATGCAGCGGGACTGAACCCAGAACTATGTGGTTGAGAAGCAAACTTCTTACCACACAGCCATGCTATGATTACTTTTTTTTTGTGGTAGTATTTTGTAGTCAGATGCTCTTCTTATTGCTCACTCTTTTAATTACATCTTACAAACAGATATATTGGTTTCAAATTTTAGCACAAGGCCAACAATTTGGAGGAGGAGTAAGTCAATTACATTGACCCCAATACTCAAGTGGTACTTATTTTATCATCCTGTAAAGGATGAAAGGCAAAGCCAACTTCAGTGAAATTTGAACTCAAAATGTAAAGATGGAAAAAATTAGAAAATTGCTTATTAACAGTTATTTGTCTACTTACTTCGCATAAAGTAAAGGTAATCCCTATAGCAATTTTGCTCAAAATTCAGGTCTGTAATATTTATTGAAATTTTGAATCCAACATCAGTTTGAATTATCCATAAATAATTCAGATTGGGTTTATAACCATTCGGGTAGCCAGGAGATGTGATGACTTTTGGTTCACTAAAAGCTCTAAGATTATACACATTTCGCTGACTTGGGACTGTAATTAACAAACAATCAACAAAAGCATAAATACACAATGTTTGAAATACATATGTTAAATATAATGAAGATAAAAAGAAAAATATGTATATTCTGTTGATTGTAACCAAATGAAGAAACACTTGCAAATAAATGTTTGCTTTAATATTCATATGCTTGTATTAAAAATATACATTGATTCACTTGTCCAATTTTACATCCATTTTCTATGTTGGAGTGGATTAGAGAAGTGCTACTCAAAGTGGTAGTCCGTGGACCAGTGCTGATCTGCAAACCATCAACTGCGGTGAGTTTCCAGAAAAGAAAGAAACAATAGCATAATTTCAGTAATTTCACCTTATGCACTGCAGTAAACAACTTATCAGCTGGCTGGTGGAGCTTGGTACTCAATGACCATAGTAGAGTTTGTGTAAGTAAATATAGTATATTTGTGATAGGACAATATATTTTCTATTTACCATAGCTTATTGGTGTAGTATTAAGATAATATTAGTGTTTGTACTTGTAGAAAGGAAGTTGTTTCTAGCGATGTAGAGAGATCAAAAGGGAGTGAGTTGAGGTAGTGGAGCTCTGGTGAGTGGCAATATCTGGCAACCTTGTGAATAGGCTTGTCACCCGCAATTACCATCAAGAAGTTGAACAGAGAGCATCATAGGGATATCTGTGTATTTGTCATTTGGAGCCTTTCATAACCCACTGATCTGAGTATGTAAGTACAAATAATCTTAACTTTTCTATTTATATCCTGTTTCATCATCATCATCATCATCATCGTTTAACGTCCGCTTTCCATGCTATCATGGGTTGGACGATTTGACTGAGGACTGGTGAAACCGGATGGCAACACCAGGCTCCAATCTAAATTTGGCAGAGTTTCTACAGCTGGATGCCCTTCCTAACGCCAACCACTCAGGACTACTAGAGTAGTGGTTTAAGTGAAATGGTTTGGGACAAGCACATGCACACACACACACACACACACACACACACACACACACACACACACACAATGAAGAGGTTTTCTCAGTTTCTCAAAGCAAGTGAATGGCAAATGTTTCTATGAATTCTACAACTGGATGTTCTTCCAAATGCCAACCACTTTACAGTATGTTTTGGCTGCTTCTTTTTGTGGTACCAACAAAGAGACTACGGAAGAGAAAGAGATGGCTTGGTGTTTGGAGAAGAAGGGGTTAAAGTATGAGAGAAGGGGCCAGAAAAGAACAGATTTATGAGAGGAAGGTTAACAAGGAAAAGAATCTCTGCGTGTGGTAGATGTACAGGTACAATAAACACTAGAAATATACAAAAATGGATGCCATCAAATGTCAGGTAGGGTGATACCTAGAAATAGCTGATAGCTTTCATTATCTAAGTGACCCAGTCAGCAGTAGAGGAAGATGCTCCAAGAGCATAGATGCCAGAATAAGAATAGGCTGGGTAAATTTCAGAGAGCTTCTACCTTTGTTGACAACAATGGACCTTTCTCTCAGAGTCAAAGGCAGACTGTGTAATGGCTGTGTGCAAACAGCTGTGCTACACAGCAGTGAAACATAGGCTGTGACTACAGAGGACATGTGAAGGCTTGGAAGAAATGAATCTGGTATGCTCCACTGGATATGCAATGTCAATGTGCATGTATGACAGAGTGTACGCATTTTGAGAGAAAAATTGAGCGTAAGAGTGATCAGATGTGGTATGCAAGGGAGACAACTATTTCGTTAATGATAAATAAATATCTTATACTTGAAACTTCACATAGACTTTAATTTATCTCTTAACCAGAACCTAAATATTATTATTCTTATAGGTTAACAGACTTTAAGTAAATTGGAGGAAAATTTTTTGTAGCAATAATCCCTATTAAAATACATATAAATGTATTAGTATGTGCATGAGTTGAAAAGACTTGTTAGTTTTTTTTTTGTATCCACTAAACATTGTGTTCTTGAGCAAGACACTTTATTTTCCATTGCTCCTGTTCACTCAGCTGTAGAAATGAGTTGTAGCATTATTGATGCCAAGCTGTATCAGCCTTTGTCTTCCCTTGGATAACATCAGTGGTGTGGATCAGGGAGGCCAGTATGCATGGATGACTGCTAGTCTTCCATAAACAACCTTGCCCAGACTTGTACCTTAGAGGGTAACATTCTAGGTGCAATCCCATGGTCATTCATGACCAAAAGGGGTCCTTTATCACTTAAATGTCCTCCAAAAGCTTAAAGCCTTTCACAGGTTGAGGAGAGTTACCATTATCAATGGTATCCCAACAGTGGCATCCCAAAATGAGAAGGTAAAAACATGGGTTTCCCTGTTATTGTTAGTACCAACCATTACAAGTCATATATAGGATTTGAGCCAAAGAGAGGAGGTTCTATATGGTCATTCA
This sequence comes from Octopus bimaculoides, assembly GCF_046866305.1. NCBI lineage: Eukaryota > Metazoa > Mollusca > Cephalopoda > Octopoda > Octopodidae > Octopus > Octopus bimaculoides. The sequence goes on along the minus strand of NC_142931.1, from coordinate 42,203,878 downwards.
ATTGACAAGAAATAGCAGCCAAATTCCCCTCAAATCACAAGCTATTGTCTTAAAAAGAATCCAGAAGAGCATATGCCAAATTGCAGTCTGTATACACTTTTCTTTAAAATAAGACAGGATGATTATGACTAGAATGTTTTGATCAAATATCCTGTTCTACAAAGCTTACTTGGACTTGAATCATATCAACAACATATATAACACAAGATGCATATAAGAAAACAAAATTAACTTACTATTCATATTAATCATAACTGAAGCTGTTATATTGTTCACTGCTGTCCAATTAAGTGAAAACTCTTGTCTGCGATTTGCAAATGGAACATACTTCAGATAGACTTGGTTTGAAGAACTTGCTATTTTCACAGCCTCATCTTTACAATACTTACCCAATAGTGGACTACGGCGAGTACCACCATCATGAATCTAAGATAAACACAATAAAAGTAATTAAAGTACAAAATAATGTATAGAGACAACTGGAAAAAAATATATCCATATATGTAAGGCGTAGGAGTGGCTGTGTGGTAAGTAGCTTGCTTACCAACCACATGGTACCGGGTTCAGTCCCACTGCGTGACACCTTGGGCAAGTGTCTTTTACCATAGCCTCGGGCCGACCAAAGTTTTGTGAGTGGATTTGGTAGACGGAAACTGAAAGAAGCTCATCATATATAAGTGTGAGTGTGTGTGTGTGTGTTTGTCCCCACAACATCGCTTGACAACCGATGCTGGTTTATATACCCGTAACTTAGCGGTTCAGCAAAAGAGACCGATAGAATAAGTACTAAGCTAACAAAGAATAAGTCCTAGGGTTGATTTGTTCAATTAAAGGTGGTGATCCAGCATTGCCACAGTCAAATGACTGAAACAAGTAAAAGAATAAAAGAAAAGAAAGAATATATGATAGCTAGAGAGAGAGAGAGAGAGAGAGAGAGAGAGAGAGAGAAGTGATAGAGAATAGAATGAATGACATGTTTTTATTTAAAATCCCTACAATTGTTTCAGCACATTTTTACACTCACAGTACATTGGTGAGATGTTTAATCACTACTATCCATCCAAGGTGTAAAATGCACCTTGTCAGGTGATTGTTTAAATAAATCCTTTATAAAGTCCTATTTTCAGCAATTCATAGACAAAACTGAACCCATAGATATAGTGACAGACAAATACAATTATAATCAAAATAGAGAAATAAAGAAATAGATAAAAAAAGGGTCAGGTTGACTATAAATTACAAGTGTGTCTTCATGGTGCACCATTAATTCCTGTGCTACCTGCATTTTATGCAGGAATAAATTCAGCATCCTTTGTATCCTCTGTAGTGAGTGTCAGGATATGTCCAACTGCTGGGACTGCCTTCAGGTTAATACTGAAGGCTCTTCATCAGTGCTTCACTGCACATGCTGAATGTTGTCCTAAGACCTCCTGGAACATGGCCTTCCTGCACATGGTAAATCAATCACAGCCCCCTGTGATTCAAACTGCTGAATAAATTGAGTATTGCTTGTTGAGAAGGTGGTTGTTTGGCCCCAAAATGATGAATGTAAGCTCTTTGGGTTAGCACAATTGACCATTGATTTTGTTGATAGAATTTAGTTATTTTTACTCATTCTGTTGTGAATTTCTCCATGATTATTTGCCAAGAATAAATATTTAAGGTAGCCAAATCTGTTAGCTTCAGAGGCTTACTGTAATTGGCATTTTTGAAATCAATTTTAAAAATTATGAGAAAGGTACTAAATTATGAAAAAGGTACTAAACATTGGAAAAAAATAAAAATAATTTCTACCTCTAAATAACCCACACAGTCATCTTCAAAGATAAGGAACTTCATTCGAAATAATGACAGAAACACCACCAAGTTATTTGCCACAGTAATTGTCCACTCAGTAACCTCGTAAGGTGCATCCCATTCAGGAATAATGATTGAGCCAGAACTTCCAGTTAAATCTCCACCAAATTCTGAAAATAAATATTGTTGCTAATTTTGATGTTAAATGGTATTATACTATACATTTAACACAGTGTTGTTAAATGATATTATACTATACATTATATGATAATGTTATTATATTCAATTTTCAACATAATAGAGGGAGACATATTTACAAACTATAGCTAACATGTAACAAAAGCCTGACAATATATGTTATATTGATCAAAATATGTTTAAGAGAAGTTTCAATAGTATTTGCATTCTCATCAGTTTTAGTACATCCAAAACTGATGTACTAAAGTCATTGAAATTTCATGGGATGAAGCTGAAATCACCATGGCTAACTGATCACATTAGAGAAGCCTTGCCGCCCAATGCACCGCACAGTGCAGGAGGACCTAAGACCTAATATGTTGCTTACATATATTCTTACTATTTTCACTGTTTATATCAATATTAATATATGTCCAGCATCTTTGTATCCTCTGTAGTGAGTGTCAGGATATGTCCAGCTGCTGGGACTGCCTTCGGGTTAATACTGAAGGCTCTTCCTCAAGGCTCCACTGCACATGCTGTATGTTGATTGATAATTCTAATTCAAAATATGACTGGCATAAAAAACCAGAACATAAGAAATTTATCTGAACTGGATTAAAGAACGCTTTGGAACTGCTTGGATAGTAAACGCTATCAAAGGTGTTGTATTTCAGTTTACCAAACTTGCCCCTTTGCAAAATGAGAGACAGACAGACAGACAGAGAGAGAGAGATTATAACTATAAATGTATGAACACTTCTTTCTGTCATTTTTGCTTTTTTAAAGGCCATAGCCCAAAATACAAACATATATGACTTGAAAATAAAGCAAAGGAAGGAATAAGAGCTCACGTAAAAAACTTTTCAAGGAATGTTTAAGCACTATCATTATTGTAGACTTATTTGTATGCAGTAACTGACCTGAGATGACCAGGTACTAAACATTGGTCATCACATGCAACCGAGCTAGGATGTTATGATTGCTGTCTGAATACAGGAATATCTCTATTTTATATATTATATATTCTAATCTTTGCCCTTAACTATGGTGCCTACATACAGCTTAGTAGACTTAGCCAGAAGATTTTCAACATCTACTGATTAAGTTCTCCAACTTCTACTTGGGTTTTGACCAAGGTTAGAAGTGCAAAACTGATGACAGACTAGTTGTGACATTGCTGAAGTATAAAAAAAACCAATACCAAGTCTAATATCTAGCAACAACTAATCTTCAACTTATAGAACACCAAGTACAAAATAAAGACACCATATCTTCCAATCAGAAGAACTATAGAGCCTACTGATAGTAACAAATACACTAAATATACAGATGGAAATCCAAGAATTAAATCAAGATAGAAAATGCTCTTAAGGTAAATGAGTATTAAAATAAGGAATAAAATAAGAGGTATTTATTACTTGTTAGTTCGTAGTATCTTTCTAGTATCTGATGCTGAAGAGGAAATAACCACTCTGAAATGCATACATCCATTAGTCCGATTAAAAGGCATTCTGACTTGGTGCATTTATACCTACTTACCTACAGTGAGAAATTTTCTCCATCTTCCAGTCAAAAGAACTATAGAGTCTAATGATTATTAATAAATACACTAAATATATAGATGGGAATCCAAAAATTAAATCAAGGTAGAAAATGCTTTTAAGGCAGATGAGTATTAAAGTTATCAATCACTATTTGTATAAAAAGGATATGATGATTCAGAAAGCATGGATGATAAAAAGGTTACAATTTAATAATAATGCTAAGTATAATGAACAAAAAGGCATAATATTCATTTAACTTAGCACAATGGCTTTAACTGAGGATCAAAACTCTGCTACAGAATGGCAAAATATTTAAGCAGTTACTTGAAACATACAAAAAAAAAATGTAATTGAGAGGATGAAATTGTTTAACAATTGATAGAATTAGAAAGCAGAGTATAATCATGAAGGAAAAACATTTCATTCAAAGAATATCTAGAAAAATAGAGAAGCAAAATAAATATTTCAAAACAATAATAATTGTACCAATTAAATGCAAAAATACTCACTTTGAGAAAAATGTGCCACAAATCCTTGGCCCTTTACTTGATCATCTGAGCGAAATTTTAGCCATAAACCATTACGAGCTGAGATATTACGAGGGAATGTACTTCCACAAAACCGACCAATAAGATTTCCACCTGCATTTTCATGTCTTGATTCAAGGTAGTCTTTATTGCAAAACTCATGATATTCAAGATTAAAAACACTGTAAAAGATAAATTCAGTTATTGATAACAATTGCTCAAATATAGTAGTGGTAAGAAGTAAAAAAATATCATTCATTCATCCATCTTTTCCAGCAACCGTTCCTGGTTTATGCGAGTATTCTTCAGGCATCTCTTCCAAAGGAAGCTCTCGGAAGCAACCATCATTACACTTTCTGGACAAATTCTCAAGCATAACCAATTGAGACTATAAATATCATCCAACCATCTCATTCATGGACAACTCTTAGGTCTCCAGCCAGATGATTTTGCTAGAAGAATCCACTTTGCAATTCTTTCTAATGTTATTCTAATCATATGGATGCAGTGCCAGTGTTGTGACCTCTTAATACTGAGTGGTGGCCTGATCTGGAGAGACTCCCTGATCTCTGATTTATGCACCCTGTCAAGTAACATTACTTTAGAGATCCTTCAGATGAACCCCATTCTGGCTGTTTGTGTTCACACAAGTACTCATTCAGTCATTATCCAACATTCATGAGCATAGGTGTGGATACATATGATTTGTTTACATCTCCATAACTTAACAGTTTAGCAAAAGAGACCAATAGAATAAGGTCCAGACTTAATAAGGACCAGACTTAATAAGGACCAGACTTAATAAGGACCAGACTTAATAAGGACCAGACTTAATAAGGACCAGACTTAATAAGGACCAGACTTAATAAGGACCAGCTTTATACCCAATGATGATAATTATAAATATGATTTCTCACAGCGACACAAAGTCATAAATTTGGTGGAAAGAGAAGAGTCAGTTATAATAATCCTTTAATACTTAACTTTATCGTCTCTGGAAGGATGAAAAGCAAAGTTAACCTGAGTAGTATCTGAGAAGAATGTAAAGATCTAGGACAAATACTGAAAGACATTATTTTGTATAATATTCTAGCAATTCTGCCAATTCACCACCTTCATAACAAAAGCAACTATAAAAATGATTTCTGATTTCGACAGAAGGCTAGTAATTTTTAGGGAGAAGGGCTTAGTCAATACCACTGACCACAGTACTTGACTAGTACTTTATTTTATTGACTCGAAAAGCAACAGTAGTAAAGTTGACCTCAGCAGGGTGTACAAGGATCTGCTGAAAAGTTCCTGACTTTGGGTAAAAGAAAATACAGGGGGATCATCAGTCAATTATGATTTTATTCAACATATTCCCCTCTCAGATTCACACACCTGTTCCAGAAGTACTTCAGTTTTTCTAAGCCCTGTAAAATGATTCAGAAGGTTGGGCCTCCAACCAGGCCTTTCACAATACCCTTAAAGCCAGGAACTTTTCAGCACCCACCTCATAGACTCACTCAAATAATTTTTTGCAGTGCTTTAACAATTCTGCTAGCTTGCCACCCAAATAATAATAATAATGATAATATATTGTCATATTTCAGGATGGTCTTTTATTTTTGCCAAATAAACACACATGCTATATATTCATTCTTACATCAGACATCTGTGACATCTTCAGTGTCCACATGTGTCCTCTTGCTCTGCTTAGTCCATTCTCAGAGAATGTTTGTTATTAAGGGTCCCTGAAGAAGTCACAGATGTGTGATGAAAGATTTCCAGACAATGGACATAAGATTAAAATAAGAACAGTAATAAATGAGTGAAGAATAAATATATAGTGTGTGTGTTTATTTGGCAAAAAAAAATGACCATCCCAAAATATAACAATATCTGTTTCAACACAGTTTCACATCAGGACTCATAATAATATTATAATTGTTTCTAAAGAGGTACAGGGCCAGCAATTTTGGGGTAGGGAGTTAGTCAATGCCATCAGCTCTCAAAAATTAAGTAAAAAAAAACGAAAAATAATTCAGAATCCTTGTCTAGTACCAGATTGATCCCAAAATCTAATCAGTTTGCACCAGTCATGAGGCCAAACATTCCTGAAAGTTTCATCTGAATCCATCTAGCAGTTCTTGAGATATCTTGTTCACAGACAAACAAAGAAACAAACAAACAAGCAAACATGACCTCCGCCCTCGCTAAGGTGAAGGTGATAATAACAATAATAATAACTGTTTCAAATTTGTGTACAATGCTAGTAACTGTGGTGGGAGGAGTTATTCAATTACATTGAATCCCGTATTTGACTGGTACTTTATTTTAGCACCAAAAGGATGAAAGGCAAAGTCTACTTTAGTAGAATTCAAACTCAGAAAGAAAAGAGCCTGAAGAAATGCTACAAAGCATTTTTTTCTGATGTGATAAGGATTCTGCCAAGTCTCTGCCATAATAATAATAATAATAATAATAATACTTTCTAATTTGGGCACAAGGCTAGCAATTTTGATGGGAGGGAGTTAGGTGGTACCATGAAACCCAGAACTTGACTGCTACTTTAATGACCCCTACAAGGAAGAAAGGCAAAGTTAACAACAACAGCATTGGAATCAATCATTATTGTATAACATTTACTATAAATATTTGAAGAAACTGAAAATTCAACTAACCTGAATGCTACCTGTACCTTATTACCAGGTGAATTTATAAGCTTCCAAACACACATTGTATCAAGAGGATAATTTTCTGGGTAAAATGGTGTACTGAAAGATCCAGTTCCAGCATGGTATTTTCCACCACAACCTAATTGATACAAAGAACACATAAATGAAATACACAGGAAAAATGAAAGATTTATAATCTGGCGTGAATAAGGGAGGTTATTCAGTTTATCTTATAAAATTGCTTTATGATATCCACTATGCTCTGTTACAGCACTCAAGTTATGCCACTGGCTGATACTTCGAAACTTAGCTCAAACATAAACTAAAGTGTAGCACTGAATATTACTGGTGTCAATGATGAAGCACCATGTTAGCTACTTATGAATCTTACTTTCACTCCTAGTTTCAACTCTTCCTAAAGATAAATTTGCCTTTCATCATATTGGGGTTGATAAAGTAAGTACTTCTTATATACTGGGTAAAATAAATTTACTTTACTAGAAATCACTACTGCTATTATTATAACTATTATTATTACTGCTGCTGTTGTTGCTGCAACAGTTATTGCTGCTATTATCATTTCTGTTGCAGCAGATACTGATATTATTGCTGTTGTTCTGATCACTTTGCTATTCTTGTTACTGAGGTTAATATTCTATTTTTTCATGCTGTTCTGATGAAAGTTACTGTTTCTAACCTATGGAGTATGCTGCTCTATACATGCTCATAAATCCAGTCTGTTAGTGGCATTTTGTAGGATTTTTACAGAGTAGAAGTTGATCTTGGCATTTGTAAGCTACTTTCCATTTATAGTAGCTGTCTTTAAATGTTAAATGTTGACGACGATGATGATGATGATGACGATGATATTACACACACATACACACACACACACACACACACAGGAGGGGGCGTTGAAAAGTTCCTAGCTTTAAGGGTATCACAAAAGGCCTGGCTGGAGGTCTGACCTTCCAAGTTCTTTTACAGGGCTTAGAAAAACTGAAGGACCACTGCAAAAAGTGTTAATCTGAGAAGGGAATATATTGAATAAAATCATAATTAACTGATCCTCCTGTATTTTCTTTTACCCAAAGCCAGAAACTTTTCTGCACCCATCATGTGTGTGTGTGTGTGTGTGTGTGTGTGTGTGTGTGTGTGTGTGTGTGTGTGTGTGTGTGTGTGTGTGTATGTGTGTCTGTGTGTGTATCTGTGTATGCCTGTGTGTGTGTATAAACGAAGAACTTACTTGATGTAGATGTTGAAAACGTTGCATGGAATATGAGGCTTTCATTTTTCTGGATTATTACATAAAGTGCTGAACCCCGAGATGTAATTGTAGGTGGCAATTGTCGACCACAGTATGTTCCAATCACAGGAGCAGCCTGATCAATACCATCCAGAACCTTCACATATTCTTTATTGCAATTGATGTCAGCAGAAAATTTTGTGAAATGCAATGTGACACGTTCATCTAGTTGGAAAAGAAACAATAAATTTCATTAAAAGACATCAAATTATTTTAGTCATTACATACACTATAAATAAACATACACATAAACAAAAAAACTTACTAGTCTTATTAGCTTGAAGTAACCATCTACATGTTTTTGAGTCTTGCATGTCACTGCTTTGAATCTCTCCTTCAGAAGTTGCATCATATCTGTTACCACACTCTGAATGAAATAAGTTTCAATATTAGCAAATAAAACTTGTTTAAAATCTTGTTAATAATAATCCTGATTCTAACATCTTTGCTTAATGTACCTCTCCCAATTTACTGAAAGTGCTCTAAGGCTTTTGAAATACTGTTGTTTTTCAAGAGCATGTGATTCTCATACTAACTTGAAAATCTCAATAATGAAAATTCTCTAAATGCTCTTGAAAGAGCAATCTTCATAATAAGTAAACAAAAAAATTGCATTGTGAACTCAATGCATCTTTTTATTTATAATTCCTTAATTTCAAATTAAAATTTCAAATCCTACTAAATATTAAGAAGAAATTATTGTCTCCCTTTAATAACTGCAAACATTAAGGATAAGACATACTATTGGTAAATACTGCTGCAACTTCCAAAAATGCACATGGAAAATGTTTTAGTAACGGTTAGTCTTTTCTTTAAAAATTAAATTTCTGCATATGTCGTTTATATTTCAAAAAGCAAAGTAGCTAGTTCTAAATCTTTATAAGAAACGCAAGCAGTAACAATACTGATATTTGCCTTTCCTCAGTACTGGACTCCTGTCTACTAGAGATGGCAGTCGTTCACCCTAGCTTACAATATATAGGAAAATAAGAGACATCAGCCACTGATCTTGCAACAATCAAAGTAGCTAGTTCTAAAATCTCATTATGAGATGCAAGTAGTAACAATACTGAAAAGTAATGCTTGTTACCATCTCAACATGGCTGTTCCATACAGAACGATGTTACTACAATTTTTTAACCTCAGAAAACACCTTCTCCAGCTGGTTAATGACACAACCTGTGTCTGATATATTGCATTTTATGTTTATTTATTCAAATATATTCCTATATTACACCTTTTCACTTTCTTTGAGTTCACAACTACACTTAAAGCTTCAAAGATCAGCTGAAATTTGTTTTTATTTCTTTCTCCGGGATTCTGATTTATTTCAGCCAATAACTTGAAACTTGAGCAAAGACTAGTAGCTCCTTGAAATATTAAATACCATTAAATATAATGAAAAGCAACATTAGTCAACTAACATTTCTTTCAATGAAACAACAAAATAATTACCTCAACATTGGCAGTTAGTGATAAAGGTAGAGGTTATTGTAGTGAATGATGTACAAGGATTGAGGTGTGGTCAATGGTAAATATCAATATGGGGGAGACGTTAAAAGAAATAGCCCAGGAAGGAGGTGATAAGTGGCAGTACAGGAAGTAGGGAGAACAGCAGAATCATAAACATGTAGATAGATGAGAAAATAGAGATGATATGTTGGGTGAGAGAATGAGAAAGAGTGAGGTACAGAAAGAGATGGATGTCAGAGGAATATAGTGATGGCTATAGTGAATGGCGAACAAAGTTGTGAGGCATTGGGTGTTAAAGATAAGATATGGCAGTCCTAAGATGTAGCTCAGAATGGAAGGAGAGATACTAAGAAGCACAGGAAAGAGTGAAAAGTGGAAAATGTAGTAGGAAGTGATGATATTGAGAATGGATGTCAGTTAGAAAGATGAATAGAAGGGAGAGCTTGATGGGGGGGAAGATTAGGAGCAGGGGAAGGCCCAGATTAGTGTACATATTCTTTTACTTGTTTCAATCATCTGATTGCAGCTATGCTGGAGCACCACCTTAAAAGGTTTTAGTTGAAGAAATCGACCCCAGGACTTATAACTCACTGCAGTACACATGTGAAACCCCACCATATATATATATATATATATATATATATATATATATATATAGTATGCAAAACTCACATCTGATGTTCTTTCTTTCAACCTCAAGTTGAATCTCAAACTCAGCCTTAATCATGCCCTCATGGTTAAGCTTATGCTTCTCAAGACAGTGTTGTACAGTATCACTGCATAACATACAACCTATGTGACACCAGGGGCAGACTGGAGTTCCTTCTCTTTGAAAATAACACGTTTTGAAATTAGAAATCTAAGGTATAACAATAAAAAACTGAAAGCATTTTGATATATTTTTGAGTACAGAATGAAAAACCAAAACCTAAAGCCTAGATTTTGATTTTTCAAAATCTAAATCTAAAGCCTATAATTACAAGTAAAAACAGTTACAATATTGTTTTATTTCAAGATCTTTCGTAATCAATAGCATTTTATTTCAAAGCAATATGATTCTTCCTTCTATAAAACATGCAGACTTGCAACAGATACTTAGAATGCATATAATCAGGAAAAATAAGAAAGTGAATTCAGTTAATAATAAATACATTCTGTAGTTGCACTTTAGTAAAAAGGTAAAAAAAAGAAGTCAAATAAAATCATTATTTTACTTACCTTGTGAATAGTTAAGCTTAAATCCTTTTGCCAAACTGATATTGTCAGTATGCATTTCTATTAATACTGCAGAGTCAAAAGTAAATGTTTTTCCTTGTAAAGATTGACCACAGTATTGGTCACCTGGGATATTTCTCTCAGACATCTGAAGTAAAATATTAAATAATTAACTTCAAGAACTAAAAGTCATTTTAAAACTCAAAAACATATGAAATACACTTTTACCTTTATAGAAAGGAAATGATTTAATAAATATCAAAAGCACACCATCATCATCATTTAATGTCTGTTGTCCATGCTGGCATAAGTTGGACAGTTTGACCAGGGCTGGTTAGCAGAGGGGCTGCACCAGACTCCAGTCTGATTTGGCATGGTTTCTATAGCTAGATGCCCCTCCTACTGCCAACCACTCCAAGAGTGTAATGGGTGCTTTTAAACACCACTGGCACAGGCATCTGTTATGTGACACTGGCATTGACCACATTGCTTCTGTGAGGCCCAATGTTCAAATGGTGCTTTTCACATGCTATTGGCATGGGTGCCTTTCTCATAACACCAATATTGGCACAAGGCCAGAAAATTTGAGAGAAGGTATTTATCAATTACACTGAGCCCACTACTTGACTAGAACATTATCAACTCCAGAAAAATAAAAGGCAAAACTGATCACAACAGAATTTGAACTCAGAATATAAAGAACTGGAACAAATGCTACAGGGCATTTTCCAATGCTTTAATGATTCTGGATATCCACTATTATTTAATCTTTTAAATAATACTTGTATAATATATCTACTGTTTATATCTCGCTCAGAGATTTATTATTGCTTGTTTGCATTTTTTTAAGATGAGTAAATTTTTTCGTCACTGGAAAAAATATATATTTACATTGAGAATAATTTCCCATTGCCAACCAGTGGTTGTCACACACTGATGACAAATTGCCAACCAGTGGTTGTCACACACTGATGACAGGTCAATACCCAGAAATTCGTGTCCGTATTATTCATATTTATTTGTCTAATAGGACTGCTATTTTGAATTTTTAGTCACCTTATTTTAACTTTT